>NC_051417.1:278284-278424 GCF_015228065.2 Penaeus monodon
GTCTGCCCAGAAGGAAGTTTCATGATGAAGAGTAGACCCACGGCTGTACTAAACTTTTTTACGTTCGAAGTTTAGAAGTTAATACACGTTCTCTTGGTGAATAAAATCTACAAAAAAAATATTGTAAAAATAATAGGCGA
>NC_051417.1:278813-279157 GCF_015228065.2 Penaeus monodon
TCTTCCCCTCTTTTTTCCCCTCCCCCCCCTCTTTTTTCTTTTCTTTTTCTTTCTGTCAAAATTTTCCCTTTTTTTCTTTTTTTCTCCACTTTTTCCCTCTCTTTAATTTTTCCCTTTTTTTAAGCACTTTCCCCAAGTTTTGGGGAACTTTTTTATTGAAAAGGGGGAAAAAAGAATTTTTAAAGTTTTTTTTAAAAAAAAACCCCTTTTAATTTATTTTCGTTCGAGTTTTCCTTTTGTAAAGGGTTTTTTTTTCCCCAATTAATCATTAAATAATTCTTCCAAAAAATTGTTTTGACCGTTTTCTTAATTTTTAGAAAAAATGCATTTTGGAAAAAAAGATC
>NC_051417.1:279201-279454 GCF_015228065.2 Penaeus monodon
CTGTCAAAAAAATTTTCCCTATTTGACTAAAAGCTTTGAATTAAAAATGTCTTTTATTTCTTAACCAAAAAAGGGTTAACAGCCCCATCTCCGAGAAAACAAGGCCTCGGCCCATCAAAGGGGGAACCGCGGGTTCCTCCAACCTTTTTTTTTTTTTAGGAATCGAAGCTTCGGCAAACAGCGGCTCATCCTTGGTTGGGGGGCAAAAAGACACGCGGCCGTCGATGTCGCTGATTTCTTTTTATTTTTTGTT
>NC_051417.1:281759-282259 GCF_015228065.2 Penaeus monodon
TACCTCAGGGATGGTCAGTTCGTGTTACGCATTGTCAGTGCTAACGAGACCCCTGTCCGTCTTGAGCGTGCTACGAGAGTGCTTGACTGCGAGGTCACACCACTCCCGTTAGTTGAGTTCGACCTCCCTACACCAACGTTAGTTATCTGTCATACCTTCCCGGGACTCACCGACAATAGCATCTCCGGCCATGCGTCCGCCATCATCTACAGATTTACCAGCCGTTGACTTCTCCGAAAGTCTTACAGCGTCTTTTCAAGGAATTCTCGCACTTGCTACCCAGCCCAGTGCGCCCCATTGGTAGGACCTCTGTGCTCAAGCATGAACTCTGTCTATATTCCTGCGTACCGCGTACCGCATAATCGCAGACAAGCTTTCAGCGAGCAAATATCGAAGCTTTTAGAGATGGATCTTATAGAACCAAGCACCTCACCATGGAGATCCCCCATGATCTTAGTACCAAAGATCCCATAGTAGACTATCGTAAACTCGTTACGATC
>NC_051417.1:282469-282571 GCF_015228065.2 Penaeus monodon
GGTGGGTAACACTCTTTTTATACCTGGACGACTTGCCGATTGTTTCCAGAGATGTGGCTGACCATGAAGTAAAGCTTTGAAAAGTTTTTCATAGACTGCCCG
>NC_051417.1:282848-283103 GCF_015228065.2 Penaeus monodon
GATAAGTCCTCGGTTTCCCTGATTTCAACAAGCCTTTCGTGCTCGTAACTGACGCCTCTTGCACGGGTTTGGGTGCCGCCCTCATGCAGAGGTCTGGCGGGCGCCTCCAGCCCAAAGCTTATGCTAGCAGAAAGCTGAACGTAGCAGAATCTCGTAACAGCGTCCCCGACCTAGAGGCGTTGGCTGTTTGTGGTCCTTGAAACATTTCAGGGAAATAACCCTTGGATACGATATCGAGGTTCTAACAGACCATCG
>NC_051417.1:283244-283510 GCF_015228065.2 Penaeus monodon
GCCTGTTTTTCAACTTGATGTCCTAGTAGCCGACGACGTGCGCAGACAGCAGAGAGAGAATCCGCTATATTCCGATTTGATTACGCTATTAGAAGCAAATCCATCATTACCCTTACCCAGACGATCCCACATTCCCACGAACGATCATTTTCTCGAGGACGGCCTCCTGTTTCGCCACTCCGCCCCAGTAAAACGACGTCGATCCCACATGAGACACACATATAACCAGCTGGTTATTCCTGAGGCTCTTGTACCCACGGTACTGA
>NC_051417.1:283789-283914 GCF_015228065.2 Penaeus monodon
CCAGATTCTATGACAAGTCTGCTGCTATTGTCGCCCACGCGTTCTTAGAAAATGTGGTTTGTAGGCATAACACCCTGGATGAGATTGTCTCGGAAAATGGGTCTGAGTTCAACAACTCTCTCCTA
>NC_051417.1:284018-284330 GCF_015228065.2 Penaeus monodon
GCTGAGGACATCCCAAACTTCTTCCACTTCCTGTTGAGATGTATGAGTATCTACATCCAGATGGCAATCAATAGTACTTTCCATAGCTCCATAGGTGATATCCCTCATTTCATCATTTATGGCGAGTACAGACGTTTGATGAACTATTGGAACAGCGGCCGTTACCGGTATATGACGACAACTGCGTCCAGTTGGCGATGCGTAAGAAACAGGAGATTTGTAGGATTGCACGTGAGCATCTACGAGTGGAGAGGGACAGCGCCGCGGTTTATTTAATTTCATGGGCGACGACGCTCGTTTCAGTGATTATTA
>NC_051417.1:284553-284710 GCF_015228065.2 Penaeus monodon
CTCGTTCATGACCTTATCCTTGCCGTCCACGGTACTGTTATGCCTTAACTTATTACCCCCATTACGGTCCTGGCTGCGTTCGTCGACCGTATCTCCCGACCACTCCCCACCGACCCTTGTTTTCGCTCTTCTGTACTCAAAACTAAACTCTATAACA
>NC_051417.1:289040-289330 GCF_015228065.2 Penaeus monodon
TTATTATTAGTGCATGTGTGTAGCGCAGTCGGTAGCTCTTTGTGCTTCTTTGGTCTGGAGCGCGATAAGAGGCAGTGTGATAGGAGGCTAAAGTGACCTCAGGGAGCCATCCTTCTCCCTGAAGCATCTCTCGATCACGGCATATGTAAATGACGCTTTTGACTATGAAATTCCCTTACCTTCCTGCCTATAAAGGCTTTCCAGTGGTTAAACTCACATTAGGCGGCGAACTGGACTTGTTATGATAGCAATATATTCTTTGGAATCTTCTAAATAAAAACTGTGCATGC
>NC_051417.1:289519-289931 GCF_015228065.2 Penaeus monodon
GCTCTGTGTTCCCGTCTCTGTTTGTTGTTGGTTTTAAAAATATCGTTTTAAGATATATTTTCACTGAGTTAATTTGATAAGTCATTTCTTTTCATGGCGCGATAAGCAAGCCAGATAAACATTTAAGGAATTAACATTAATTTCATTATGCTTATTACTACATGAACTGCATTTCTTACAGTGTCCTTAATTTTATCATGTGTTTTTTACTTGATTTTTTTAAATGGTCATGCTAATAAACTTTTTTTCGTATTCTCCATTGCCTGAATATTCCTTGTGAATTGTCATGATCTCAAAAATACAGGTTATCCCTTGAAGTTGTACTGACTTTACAAAGCTGAGGTAAATTGGGCCCGCTACGTGACTATAAATTTACAGTAGGAATATATCACTGAACGTGTACAGATTGCGG
>NC_051417.1:290411-290812 GCF_015228065.2 Penaeus monodon
TTAACACAATAGAAAAAAAAAATTGCTTTGAAATTAACACAAAGGAAACAAGCTTTGGCTTTGAAATTCACAAAAAGAAAACTGTCTTAGGCTTTGAAATTAACACAAAGGAAACAAACTTTGGCTTTCAGTATAAAAAATAAACTTGAACTTTAAAATGAACCAAAAAGGAAACAATCTATTGATTTGAAAACAACAAAATGGAAAATTAAATTTTAGCTTTAGAAAGTACAAAAAAAAAAAATCTTAAAAAAATCAAAATTAGAAAAAAGGAACTTCAACTTTGGCTTTGAAGAAATAAACAACAAACCTCTAGCTTTGAAAGTAACATAAAACAAATAAACTGGCTTTCAGAATAAAAACAAAATAATTAACAAGAAAGCTCTGCTAAAGCCCCCCCC
>NC_051417.1:290910-291167 GCF_015228065.2 Penaeus monodon
GGCTTGTTAGGAAAAAAATAATCATAAAAAAAGGTTATTGAAAATATATCACATCTTCTTAACTATTTCAGAGAGCACATCCACAACTTCCTCTCGCATCCTCTTCATGAGCTCTAAAACTTCTCTCATAATTTCATCTAAAACTTCTCTCATAATTTCATAGTGACGCTGGTCACTCTCCCTCAAAAAGGCTACCGTCTCACTCTCCTTGGCCTGTCGCCTCTTCCTTTGTCTCCGTTCCGGTGGTGGCACTTCCA
>NC_051417.1:291241-291907 GCF_015228065.2 Penaeus monodon
TCAAGGTCTTCATCCAATTCATCTGGTCGATGAATGTGAATCCCCTTGGCTGTGGCTGTAACTGGAAAGTCAATATCATGCTGACCCCCTATCAGTTACTTCATCTCCTCGAAAATCTGAAATTTACTGGGAGCTCTCCCAGACATTTCATTATTGGCTTTCGCCTTCTTAAAGCCATCTTGTAGACCCTTCCACGTACGCTGAAGTTTCTCAGGATGGAATCTCTTCCCAAAAATCACCGTCATCCTCTGGGCCAATTCCGCAAAGCAACCTTTTCTTCCCTTTTGTTAAATTAATCCTTTCCTGCAACTCTGCTATCGAGGAAGGCAATGGGTTATAATTCTTTTGCAGATATTCCTTCATAAGATTTATAAAAAAATTGATTTCATTTTTAGTGAAACCCTCGGCTTCCTCGATTTCACTTGGTTCTACACCATCAACCCGCTCTGGGGAAGTAATTGGTGTAGATACCAAGGAAGATGGTGTAGTGGATGTTGAGGGAAGAACTGGATTTAAGCAAGTAGGAAGAGCATGTCGCTTTGGAGGAAGAACTGATGGAGTGGGTGACATGGTAGCAAGAGAAGGCGATATGGTTGCGGAGGAGACAGCAGGAAAGTTCTGATAGGCAAAGATTGGTTTCCCAAGTACCCTGTGAGGGTATACTTC
>NC_051417.1:292701-292886 GCF_015228065.2 Penaeus monodon
CTGCAAGGTTGGATGAATGTGTGAAACTAAGAAACTAACAATGAAGCTATCCCATATATAAGTAAATGTACATACTTAGATGTAAAACTATACCATATTTTGAAGATATACTTATTAATGAGTTTTTACAATAACCTATATCAAGAACATTTCAAGAATATTGTAGTTCATCATATGATCTGGTC
>NC_051417.1:293023-293184 GCF_015228065.2 Penaeus monodon
CTCTCAGGAAAATCGGTGCTCCTACGGTACACCACCGAATTTTCTGGGAATGGCACTGAACCATCTGCATCCAGCCAATAATTATTATCGTGATCTTTGAACACTGGAAAGACAAATGCGTCTGCGTCACAAACTCTTCCCATGTAAACATTCGTTATATT
>NC_051417.1:293687-293922 GCF_015228065.2 Penaeus monodon
TAACAATAACTACACACTGCAGATTTTATCTGTTTCATAAACTTACTCTGACACATAAGTAACTAAATGTGCAACAAAAGACACGAAAATAGCATTAAATAAGAACAACACAGCGTCATATAAGAAGACTCACCAACAATTTTCTCGCCGACTGCCATTATCTCTGTTTGTAAACAAACGCCTTTGTGACGTCATCTCGTCCTGGTGGCCCCGCTGCGAACCAGGGCGAGTTGGA
>NC_051417.1:298210-298530 GCF_015228065.2 Penaeus monodon
TTGCGGAAACCGCGGCCGTCATGCTGTTACTAATGGATGAAATTCCGTCTTCATAAATCGGACTTTTATCGGCGAAAAATCGTAGGAACTTTATAGACACGGAAGAGATTTCCATATGACTTGATCGAGTGGGCGATTTAGCATGAGCGACGGGTACCTGAGGCGGGTTTTGATGACTCACAGATTTTTGAACGATTTTGTTGACGAAGCCGCGAGTGATGGCTGCGTGCAAATGTCGGAAGGGGAGGCCGAGCCGCGTTTTATTGGGTGGGGGAGGAAAATTAATAGCGGTAAAGGATACGAGGATTGGAGATCCGGGA
>NC_051417.1:298806-299043 GCF_015228065.2 Penaeus monodon
CTGTATGGTGACACATTAATGTGTAAAGATATTGGCATAAAGTTTACTAATGTTGTGCTTGAGATATACATTAGTTACTTTTATGGCACGAGTTATATTTATATTTCTCTAAATCCAAAGACCTACAGGCAGATAGAAAATAAAAAGGAAGTTTTTGACAGGCAATAAAGGATGAGCGGCCTGGTTAACATTCGTCTCGATGGCGGCGCTTGGGAGGATGGCAGAAAGGTGCACGTG
>NC_051417.1:299302-299534 GCF_015228065.2 Penaeus monodon
GTGTCCTTCGTGTCTGGAAGCGACCAAGCGCCCCGATACGACGGCCCCGATCCTGCGTTCCGCTCTAAGGGCCTCGCGTTTCGGATTCCTTCCTGCGTCGTCCTCATCTGCGCCTCAGCCGACGTATGAGAGACGCACCCAGAAGGCTTGGATCTTTCGGCCGAACAGCTGATATATTGACTAATGTATCATGTTCCCTTCTGGCTTTGAATGAATATACATGCAGCAATCA
>NC_051417.1:300050-300377 GCF_015228065.2 Penaeus monodon
GTCTGTCTTTAATTCAGTTGCGGTTTGTTTTAGCCTATATATTTTTTTCTATTTTTTATTCATTTATTATTGTTTCATTTTCGCTCCCAGTTAAATTTTTTTGAGCTGATACGTTTATTAAGGATTCGTTTTATGTATTTGTTATTTTTTCTCGCGTTCATGTGATGTTTTCTAACTCATCGCGAACTCAGGTTGCGCGGAGGGATTAACACGGCTCTTTACGTTTCTTTTCTCACTCTGTTATACATGTGTCACCTTCTGTTTTATATGCGAACTTTGATACTTTCTTTTGTGGTAAATGGCAAATGACTAATCTTTGTGAATCAC
>NC_051417.1:300633-300798 GCF_015228065.2 Penaeus monodon
ACACGCGCGCAGATTTTTTCTTCGTGAAGCGTTGCATATATTCTTGCTATTTGTTTGAACTTCGCGTTGCTGACCCTGAGGGCGTGACTGCTGCCCCGTCTATTTTCATATGCTTTTTGCCTTTTTGTCTACCTCTTGAAATCGTGTTTTCTGAAGCTCTGAACC
>NC_051417.1:301234-301667 GCF_015228065.2 Penaeus monodon
GGATTTTACACGCGTTCCCTCTGTGCGGCCCCATTGCAGGGATCTGTGCCGGGCGTCGAGGCACACGAGACGAGACCCATTAGCATGGAAAGGGGCTGGCTTCGGGACCCTTGACATTAAACACGATTCAGTTGCAACATAGAACTGCTTTTAAAAATATTCCACGTCGAGCTTGATACTTTCGCGGTTCGCAGTAACACTTGTCCTAAAATTCTCACTTCGCCTGATAAAATGACAGATATCGTCATTCATGGAACAGCGAATCTTGTTGCTGTATATATTCGCCGGTAGTTGATATTGCTTTAAAAATTCGTGTCGTTTTTGGGAAAAGCAGCACGCCATCCAGGTTATAATTAGACCCTTGTTTTCCGAGCAGCATAAAAATTCAAGTTTCCCACGGCTCTAACCGAGGACGCTAATTGTAAGGAACCTT
>NC_051417.1:302732-302980 GCF_015228065.2 Penaeus monodon
ACGCCTGCAAACCAACTTTAGTGCCCCTGTACATCTAAAAGCATTTACACTGGAGCACTGTCAAGAAATATGTATACAAGCGGCCAATACACAAAGGCGCAGAGCCCAAGCAAGCGCAGCAGGTCCAAGGCGCTGAGAAATGTATTGTGCATTTACTTTTAAAGTGTCAACAGGACCGCTACTATTTACAATGCTCGTTTACACACCCACAGGAAATTAAGTGCTCGCGTGTTCCCTGAGACTAAAAC
>NC_051417.1:303301-303698 GCF_015228065.2 Penaeus monodon
AGGGCATGATCAGCATCAGGAATTGCACAACAACAAACACATCACATGGCAACAAGAACAGCAAACGAACTTGAACAGTACACCAAACACAGCAAAGACACCATGTCAGTGGACAACATAACAAGAAAAAACAGAACAAGAACGCCACCACCACCACAACAAGAGGAATGAGTCAACACCAACAACAACAGAGAAGCAATGTGCGAAATTCTCGAGCGGGAGAAATTCTGAGAAGCGACCACGCGAGGAAACTACAAGATATTTGCACTGCAGCCATTATGAGGGAATTAAACGCGAAAATGTAAATACAGAAAATAAAGATAAAAAAGTGAAGGGAAGAAGTTTTAACTTGTGTTGCACTTTTAACAGCAGCCGCAGCAAGTTAGTTGTGGAGGGA
>NC_051417.1:303878-303942 GCF_015228065.2 Penaeus monodon
GAAATGGTGGGAGGCCTATATTCTGCATTGGAAAGATAAAGACTGAAGATTTGATTGTATAACT
>NC_051417.1:303979-304130 GCF_015228065.2 Penaeus monodon
GGTAATGATATCACCGAGAATGAGTTTTCGTTTTCGTTACTACTTTCCGCCTGACTTATTGCTTCATTATCGTGCGAAAGACCCAACATCTCTATTACACTTTTCTATCGTAAGTAAAGCACACTTCCCTTATCCTGAAGTCACTCGCGCC
>NC_051417.1:304590-304763 GCF_015228065.2 Penaeus monodon
GCTTACGAGCGTTTGGTGAAATTGGCGAATAGCTGTATGTTGTACTTGTTGAATATTAGGCGATTGGTGATCGTCATGTGCTTTTACCGGTTGGAGTATTAGCATCGAAAACTGTTGACAAGGAAAGACCCAGTCAGTCGCCCATAATCAAAGAACCTAATTACGACACACAC
>NC_051417.1:307213-307395 GCF_015228065.2 Penaeus monodon
ATATATATACAATATCACATGTATCCTCATGTACAAGCACTGGAACATGCATCTTGTACTCTTACATATAACTATACGCGTACATATAACATATGTACACAAACATAGCCGTGTGCACATGCCCTGCATACACATGCCCGCGTACGTGCATACGTTCCCGTATATAAGTTTGGACGCGGATT
>NC_051417.1:309736-309952 GCF_015228065.2 Penaeus monodon
TAAGTTTAAATCCTCAAAGTTAAATGAAATGAGGCTCTGCCGTGGGTGTGGAATGAGACACAATTTAATTTGTCGCTGTGTAGGTGTGTTCCCCTACATGTGTATGTGGGGCTGTGGGTGTGTGTAGGTGTTGGGGGGGGGGGGGCAAGCTTTAATTTCATTCTATTTTCTCGTAGTTTTGTTAGTTATATGACACAAGAAGCTCTTTTGTTGCTC
>NC_051417.1:310983-311226 GCF_015228065.2 Penaeus monodon
AGCGGCTTAACTCCTTCACGATGACTCAGCATCCGAACATGTCCACAATCCAACTCACAAAATCATACATTTCGGACACACTCCTACCCTCACAGTCATAATTGCATAATCAAACAACCCAAATATATCAACACATTCAGACAGTCACGATCGTATCCACAATTCCATTCACACATCGCACACTTATTCACGGATACTCAACCTATCCACACGCCAAATCCGAGTACCCGAGCTAAGTGGTGC
>NC_051417.1:312507-313157 GCF_015228065.2 Penaeus monodon
CAACTTGGTCCTCTCGCATAACGCGACGGCAGGGCGTTCAAGGCTTTGGAACCTAAGCCTGCCCGAGTCACGAGCGAATCGGAGCGTCAGTCGCCAACGTGATCTCTTTGGAATCGCAGTTTTCCAAATGCCTTTGCTCTACCACCGGCAGCCATTTTGCGTCGGAGCTGGGATCGCGAGGCGCGGACCTTTGCCACAGTCCTCTCCAAGGGCCACGCGCCACAATCGTTCCCAACAACCAAGTCCCATCCACTTTTCCCACAGGTATTTCTCACACTCACTAGCTATAACTCATTTCCACAACCCATTCCCACAACCTCTATTCCCACAGTCATTTCCCACATTAATTTCCCACAACCCCTCTTCCCACAGTCATTTCCCACACTCCTTCCCTGCACTGCTCTCCCACACAAGTGCCTAATGCGGCGGGCACTGGCGACGCGTTGGTCTTTTTGAACCTCCTTAATTAGGCCAAACGCTAATTAGCCTCGCTTAATTACGCTTCGTGGGATCTCCTTACGCTCAGCGCCGATTCGCCTTAGCGATCGAGTGGCAGAAACTTCGAGAAATGGACAGCTCGGGAAGGCAGTTCACGCCGCCGATTCTGATGTTTGGCGAAGGTGTGGGTGTTCGGCCGTAGTTAGTGGCGG
>NC_051417.1:313379-313542 GCF_015228065.2 Penaeus monodon
TTCTTTTATAATTATGGCACTGATAAGCAGTGATGAAGTTTGATGAATCTGATTTAATTTCGCTTCAACTGATTTCTCAGTCAGAATCTGTAGCGTATAATCCCAAAATCCCTTTTGCGAATATCACTAACATACCCCTTATCATTTAGCAGATATGCTGATA
>NC_051417.1:313815-314226 GCF_015228065.2 Penaeus monodon
TATTGAGTAGTTCCTCTACCAAACGCTTCACTTAAAATTACTCTGCTTCCTCTCTCCGTCTCTCTTCATTATGCCTTTCCCCTTCAGCCAATAACTTGCATGCACAGCGCCCTTTCTCAGTCGCTCGTGCAGCTTCCCTCTTCTTGCTCTGATTACTGGATTTTTCTCTCTTCTCCTTCGCGAATTCCCCCCCCCCCCTTTCCCTTTGCCTTTATCTCATTATTTCTCTGTGTGAGCCCTCCCTCTCTTCTCTGTGTGCCCCTCTTTCTCTCACCTCCTGTTTGCTATTTCACTTTATTTCCTTTTAACTATTTGTCTATCTATATCTTTCACTGTTCATCTTCGCTTCCGGACAGTGGTGGCATTTTAATTCTTCCTAGTTTCTTCATTTGCCTCTCATACTTTCTAGCA
>NC_051417.1:314253-314349 GCF_015228065.2 Penaeus monodon
GTTCTTCTCTCCACTTCTTTGTTCACTTAATTTCCTTGCTTACTCTTCCCCCTCGTCTTTTCCAGGAATCCTCCCTCCTTCACATTTCTATCCCTC
>NC_051417.1:314630-314734 GCF_015228065.2 Penaeus monodon
CTTTCCATAATACAGCTCACGGTCTACTATATTGGACCAGTTCCGGCCTTAACATTACCAGTGAGAGAGAAACAAAAAAAAAGCAAAAAAAAGTTAGGGTCTTG
>NC_051417.1:314757-314823 GCF_015228065.2 Penaeus monodon
TTCATCCTCGAATAATACATTTTCTCCACAGTTTTCCAAGCATAGTGTCGAGGGCGGAAGGTCCGA
>NC_051417.1:314853-315092 GCF_015228065.2 Penaeus monodon
GCACGGAAAACAGAAATATATATTTTCTAGCTCAACGCGAGAGCAGATTCCGAGCCGTGGCGCCGGTCTTTACGCCTTCAGCCTCGGCTTATTTCGTGGGAAGACAGAACGACGGCTGGAGAATGGACTCCTGAACCGACTCAGTGGCTTATCAACCGAAATCCAGGCAAAGAATAATCCGTGATAAGCGATTAAAGCAACAAATCTTTATAAAACAGATAAATAGATAAGGATGATGA
>NC_051417.1:315253-316064 GCF_015228065.2 Penaeus monodon
CACATATTCTTTTGAGCAAATCGACTGCCCCTTTCCAAGAGAGAGCAATCAACCAGTTTAGAAATCCAATGAAAATCTGCCTAAAGAGAAATCCAGACGATTAACACAGAGGAGAATGAATCCATCTAAATTCGTGCTTTGAAACAATTTATAACAGATCGTATCTGTACCGCAGCTCTGGCGTTGCGATTAACGGCGATTTAGAAGTTGGTATACACTTTACAGAATCAGTTTCAGTACAAAACTATTTTTTATTTATCATTATTATTTTTTAAAGAAATCATCATGGCGATTTTAGCAGGAAGCGAGATGTGTAACATAATCCTTAATTTAATATCCACAGTTGCGCGCCTTCTGAATTCCTCTTGGCAAAAGGAGGTTCTTCTGTTTCATAAAACTACAGATGAACTTATAACTCGACGGCAGTCGCTACGAGTAAATTCCTTTGGCTGAAACTTCTTGACAGCGTTCGGCGTGGTGCAAAATCTTCCTCCAGAGTAACCCTTTGTTTAACGATTGTGGTCTTGCGCTCTTCAAATCCTTTTAAGGTAATTTCCCAGAGACACAACTGCAAATAGCGGAGAAATGGCGAAAAAGACCATTTCTCACACCCAGGAAAGCGTTGCAGAATCATTTCCTCAGAGCAGTTCCAGCCTCCTTGAAGTCCTGAAGTGTCCGCCATCGCCTGAAGTCTCCCTCGAGGGCAGCAGCTTAATTAACGAATGTATCCTCACTTATCTGGATCAATGTGGGAGATCATTTCCGTAAAACAATTAGATCCGAAGTGAATAAGAGATCGGATACGTCTACC
>NC_051417.1:320465-320635 GCF_015228065.2 Penaeus monodon
TACACACACATACCGTCCTGAGACGCTTTGTAGCTTCGAGCGACCGAGTTTCCCGCGGGAGGTACACCGAAGGGCGCTCCCTCGGCGACAGGAGAGGCCATTGGTATGAAGAAGACAGGTCAGGGACGCTCCCCTCCCTCCCCCCTAACTCATGCTTGGTGGCCGAATAG
>NC_051417.1:320701-321019 GCF_015228065.2 Penaeus monodon
GATGTTCTGATACTGGTTCAGAAAATGGGAAGATTTTCAAGGTTTACAGTAGAAGCACATAGCCTTATGAACAACAAAGAAAGTATGCATCTCGATCTTCTTTTTTCTTTGCAGTAAAATGTTTGCCGCAGCAGTGTCTTAAAAATCAATTATGTTTTTACAGAGCATTTGACGCTTAAAACTACAAGAGTCACTAGACATTTTTTTTCTCTTTTTAAGAGCAGTGAACAGCACCAAGATTACTCTATTTTTGTTCCTTTAACATAGAAAACGCAAGTGTTTGCAAAAGGTCTTAAGGAATGGCGTTTCCAGTGAAGA
>NC_051417.1:321099-321398 GCF_015228065.2 Penaeus monodon
CTTCAGCCAATATCAGAATCAGTAAGCAACGAATATTAGAAAATATGAGGTCTGTCACAAGCATTATATATATAAAAAAAGAATAAAAAGAAGTGCTGGAGGGTTGTCAGAGACATGGCGTGGTATAAGAATTACGGTCCTCATGCGGCGTTTGCATGAGACTGCTCGCCGCGGAAGCCCAGCTGCCAAGGGGTTGCTTCAGTTCTTATAGCCGCGCGTGCGGGCGCCACGCAACGAGAGGGATGGAGAGGGATAATAATTTTGCTAAAAATAGGAGAGAAATAAATAAACATAAACAG
>NC_051417.1:321561-321815 GCF_015228065.2 Penaeus monodon
TGGAGAACAGGGAAAAAAGTGGCGCTTCATTGTTTGTCATCTGTATCTGTACGCGTGTGTAAGTGTAATATTCTGTATGTAGATAAAAACAAGTACACGCGCGTTAAATATTAGTACACGTTAAATATTAAAGAATGGAACAATAGTTTTGATTCTCCAGACTCTTGTGACGAGGAATTTCTGCATTCGAGTGTTGGGTCGCTGGGAAAGCTGCGCGACTGTTTTTTTCTCACTTTACTGATCTGATGCAATAC
>NC_051417.1:322033-322672 GCF_015228065.2 Penaeus monodon
GAAATAAACAAGGAATAGGATTTATAAGTTATAAACTCTTCCTCATCCAGCCGTGACAGCGTCTTGGCCAACCTAATGCAATAAATCCCTTACAACAGGTCCTCGTCACAGGAAGGAAAAAGTTCTTTTCTTTATTCGCGATCAGCATTTTGCACCGAAACTGATGTCGATTCCTGTCCCATTCATCTCGCTCAGCCTTGATCAAGAGCACGGTCTCCGGGGGCCCTCGTCTGACCTCTGACCTGGCAAGGCTGCAATAACTACTTCTCCTGTTCTTACTCCTTGGCGCATATGCTACGTCCACTACAAGGATAATAAATGATAAATAAATCACTGGATTATCATTATATCCTCAATGGAGGTGATCTTAACCAGCGCAGGAAGTCGCAAACTTTTACAAGAAGCAGAAGACTCGTAAACCAACCGTAAGATGTGAAAACTCTTAGAAAAGGACAGCGACGTGCAAAAGTTCCGTTATTACTGACGGGAGTGCAGGTATTTTTCTCAAACAATTCCTGTCACCAATACAGATAATAACATCGTATTCTCGACAGATAAAAATAAATCTGCCTAATCTGACTCAAATGATAATAATGATGAGTCTTCTAATAAGTCTGTCTTTCTTTCAGATGATTCGTG
>NC_051417.1:322851-322946 GCF_015228065.2 Penaeus monodon
AAGGAAATATATAGAATTAATGCAAGATGAGTTTACAAATATAAGGAAAAAATCAGGTTGATTACCCCCCCCCCACACACACACTGTTTGCCGAA
>NC_051417.1:328503-328988 GCF_015228065.2 Penaeus monodon
AATTAATGGCTTTAGGAATTGCTGGTGTCAGAACGCTTGGTTTTAGATCTCTTAGTTTTGAAGTCCCTTGCTTTTGGAATCTTAGTTTTTAGATTTAAGAATTCTTGGCCTTGCCTGAGTTTGGGTTCTTTGGCGTCAAAAGAAATCTTACGTTTAAAACTCCTAGTTTTGGAAAGCTTGCCTTAGAGCTCATGGGTCTAGAGGAAGGAGGAGGATTATTGAGAACTTGTCCTTGTTTTGAAATTTAAGGCTTTAGAACTGTTTGGCTTTAGAATTTTAAGTTGAGATGTCGTGGATCTAGAATGTTTTAAAGTGGCGAACTCTTGGCAAGGAATGCGACTCTGTGCTAATGCGTCATAGTCCAGAGAAGCTGAGCTTTTTTACCCTCTCACTTTCTCTTTTCTTTCCTTCTTAAATTTTTGTATATGTGGGTATAAGTGAGAGTGCGTGTTTGTGTCTACGCCTTCGTGCAATGTGTATGTATC
>NC_051417.1:329117-329421 GCF_015228065.2 Penaeus monodon
CATGTTTGCCACCGTGTGAGTACTTCCCTCATCACCAATGTGAATTTCTAAACAGTTTCCCGCAACATGTGCGCTGCCCTTCGCAGCGACGTTGCAGGTGCCTTCGAATGCCTTCCAGCACCGAGTTTCTCGGCAACTAATTAAGTGACCTTTCTTCCATGCCCGTGACGTCACACTCAAAGCCCGGCGAAGTCGCGACAGAAAATTAGACATCAGACGCGTCATCATTTCTTTGATGGAACTAATAAAGGCAATATGTTGCAGCAACGGAACCGACGGGTCTTTTTGAGGCTCTGATCCTTTT
>NC_051417.1:329525-329958 GCF_015228065.2 Penaeus monodon
ACTTTTCGCTCTCAGAGGACGGAAGAGAGTTTATCTAATCCTCAGAAATAGGGATAAAGTTAAACGGATAGACACACGGGGAGATATATATATAAAGAGTCAGAGAGAGAGGGAGTCAAATAGTGAAAGAAAACGTTTATCAAATCTTGCGAGAGCCGCGGCCCTGGCCCCGTGAGTCCTGCAGCTAACTCTAGAATCCTGCAAATCGGCATCTTTTGCGTGCCTCAGGTCAGGTCGCATTGAATTTGCACCTCAGAGCCCTTACGATCGAGCGCTCCGTGAGCTTGTCATTTCTCAATTAATAAGTATATAATTACTGTAAAGATAGCAATTAGAAATGACTCACCGCTTGTTAGTTGTGGATCGGTTGGTCAAGGTTGATGAGCATCACTTTCTCAGGTTTATTCGGGTCTTTGTTGGGGAGGAACCGTAG
>NC_051417.1:331238-331440 GCF_015228065.2 Penaeus monodon
ATGTGTTTGTTTTACCGTTTCATGTGTTTTTGTTTTACCATTTCATGTGTTTTTGTTTTACCGTTTCATGTGTTTTTGTTTTACCGTTTCATGTGTTTTTGTTTTACCGTTTCATGTGTTTTTGTTTTACCGTTTCATGTGTTTTTGTTCAACCGTTTGCTTTACTGTTACTCGTTACGTGTCACGTGTTTGTCCTTATTTT
>NC_051417.1:331648-331906 GCF_015228065.2 Penaeus monodon
GCGCGTCCGCTGGGGGGGGGGGGGCGCCATTCCGCGACGAGTGCGGGTATGCAGTCGGAGCCAAATTGATTTTCTTCGCGCGTCCGCCACCTAAACGCTTTGAGACTCAACTGGGTCTGAGAAGAAATAGATAAAGCTTTTTTTCTTCACAAGGGCTTTCAAGAGGGGCACTTTGTGGGGAGTTACTGCTTGTGTTCTATTGGCACTTGGCAAGTACTGTTTCACCAAAATCCGTATTCACATAAATCTTGTAAATGA
>NC_051417.1:332005-333025 GCF_015228065.2 Penaeus monodon
ACTGTTACCAGTAAGTAGGGAATTCATATATGTAGAAACATTTAACGAACACAGGTCTGCAACAAGGTAGCTCAAACAGAAACGCATTTCGTTTCCAGTGATTCTGCTTCAAAGTGAATGATGTCATCACTGGAAGTGACTGTAAGGAACACATGTAATGCGCATTGTGTTTCAGCCGCAGAATAGGATTATTTCTTGAGTAATGTAATATAATATGATGCATCATGCAACTAACAATAGCTATCATTCAAAACTGACAAACTGACTAGACTGAAAATAGTTCATAGCGAGAAGCACTAATAACTAAAATGAATGCAACGCACCAAACGGATATATAGATATGAACCAAACTTGTATATATATTTTTTCATAATATTCACTTAATCGTGGGAAATCTCTTCAGTATCCACTTTCACATCTGCCTTAAAACGCAAGTGGGACGCCGCTCCAGTGCTTTCGTCTAATCCATAAAAAAAATCGTTTTTTAAGCAGAGCAGAATTCCGGATCGTCTCCATTCGGGCTCCTTTCCTTTGCAGTCGAGTGTTTATTATACAGATCTTAAAAGGCGAAGCCTGTATTCTCAGGACCGGCGGGGCGGTGCCTCCTCTCAGGCCGTGTCAGCCAGGTGTGTCTGGGATGGGACGACTACTGTAAAGTCGTCGCTGGGGCCTCGTGGGGGTCGTTCGTCTAGTGTTCACTAAGGGGAGAGGAAGAAGAGAGAGAAGGTTCTAAAAAGCTTTAGTTTCCGTGAAAAGGGAGAAGAGGTGTCCATTCTCTCGATACACAACTTCAAAAAGAACCAAAGATACGCGTATGTCTCAGAAATGTGTTTAATCTTCAGTCTCTTGCGCGAGCGGATGTGAAGATCAGTGCATCATGCACGGCAGATGTGCACTCAATGTAGAGGAAGGGGAGGATGTTAAACCATTCGTGTAAATTCTCTATTTCTTTAATTTTGTGTACTGATGCTACCAATATTCTCTTTGATTCTTGGGCCTTATCCATTATTTTCTTGGGCG
>NC_051417.1:333734-334001 GCF_015228065.2 Penaeus monodon
AGGCAGTAAGTAGGCAAATGAACGGCCTAATCGAACGAAAACAGGAGAGGTCAAAGCACAGCTTCATCGAGCTGCTTTCGCCCTTTAGCCTTGTGAAGCGACGCTGGCGGAGGCCGTCGCGGGCAGCAGATTCACGAGGCTGAACGGTTTCTGTTCCTCGGGTCGCGTCCTTTGAGGGCACGAAAGATGGCTGGAGCGAAGATCCTGCTTTCAAAATTGGATTCATTAACTGTCTTTTGGCGGATTCGTAGAAATGGTTTGGTTAAT
>NC_051417.1:336682-337093 GCF_015228065.2 Penaeus monodon
GAGAGAAATGGAATTGCGTACTTATATAATGCGTAAATACCATGTGTAAATCTCTCCTTTTCGCTCGCACACACAATTTACCTTAGTTTTACGTAAACTCACGAGCAAACATGAGATCATCCTGTGTACAGCGGTTATTGTTGCGAATTCCCAGGAAGTGCGCGAATGAGAATGAATAAGTACACAGTGAAAGATGTGGGAAATGAACGTTCTCAAGCCACATCTTCGTTACAGAGCTGATGACGATGTGAGGTTGAAACGTTTACAGCCATTACTGCGTTGTGGGATTTTTATTCATTCTTCTTTAAAAGCATGATTCTCAGGGTCATGTTTATAGTCCTAAGGCGTTCATATAGCTGGATATGTCTAAGACAATTAGAATGATTTATTATGCATTAGGATAGATATAAA
>NC_051417.1:337608-337854 GCF_015228065.2 Penaeus monodon
AGGCAGAAAGAGGAAAATGAACGGCCTAACAACAAAACGGGAAGGGGTCAAAGAAAAGCTTCACGAGCTCTTTCCCCCTTTAGCCTTGTGAAGCGCGCTGGCGGGGGCCGTCGGGCACAGATTCACAGGCAAACGGTTTCTTTTCCCCGGTCGCGTCCTTTGGGCACGAAAGATGGCTGGGGCGAAGACCTGCTTCAAAATTTGGGTTTTTAACGTCTTTTGCGGGTTTGTAAAATGGTTTTTGGT
>NC_051417.1:340572-340970 GCF_015228065.2 Penaeus monodon
AGAAAATGAGAGAAATGGAATTTGCGTACTTATATAAAGCGTAAATACCATGTGTAAATCTCTCCTTTTCGCTCGCACACACATTTACCTTAGTTTTACGTAAACTCACGAGCAAACATGAGATCATCCTGTGTACAGCGGTTATTGTTGCGAATTCCCGGGAGTGCGCGAATGGAATAATAAGTACACATGAAAGAGGGAAATGAACGTTCTCAAGCCACTTTCGTTACAGAGCTGATGACGATGTGAGGTTGAACGTTTACAGCCATTATGCGTTGTGGGATTTTTTTTCATTCTTCTTTAAAAGCATGATTCTCAGGTCATGTTATAGCTAAGGCTTTAATAGTGAATGTCTAAGAAATTTAGAATAAATTTATATGCATTAGGATAGATATAAA
>NC_051417.1:341028-341561 GCF_015228065.2 Penaeus monodon
ATTATACAATGTAAATAATTAAATACCGAAGTTTTATTTGGACTTACAACCCACCGGTATCTACAGAGAACGCACCTGCAGGGAAATTATTTAAAAGAAAAAGAACGTCTTAAAACGGGGTTGGGCGAACGCTTCTCACGCTCCGACCTAAACCTTCACAGCTTGGAATGAACATTTTGTAATCGAACTAATGCTACTACATTGTAGCAGATAATAAGGCAGGTAATCATGCAATAGAGCCACAACAAATGGAGGGGAAAATATCGATAGTGCAATCCCCTGCAGCCTGTAAGCCTTTTTCAAGATCTATATGAACAAACCCTTCGGGAAGCAGGCCAAACGAAAGGAAAAAATGGTATCCGTTACCACGCCAGATACTTATTTATCTTTTCTATTAGTCAGAATGTTGCAGAAATGTGTTGTGCATAGTGCATACCTTGTGAGTTATGTAACTTACTATCTTCTGAGCACCTATAAGGCCTAGAAATATAAGCAGAGACCAGTACAATGATGAAAGGGTATTCCCATGTGTG
>NC_051417.1:342186-342300 GCF_015228065.2 Penaeus monodon
TTCGGCAAACAGTGTGTGTGTGGGGGGGGGTAATCAACCTGATTTTTTTCCTTATATTTGTAACTCATCTTGCATTAATTCTATATATTTCCTTCAAATGCTGTGGATCTTCCC
>NC_051417.1:342438-343081 GCF_015228065.2 Penaeus monodon
GCATCAATATGGCCAGTAACACGATCATCTGAAAAAAAGACAGACTTATTAGAAGACTCATCATTATTATCATTTGAGTCAGATTAGGCAGATTTATTTTTATCTGTCGAGAATACGATGTTATTATCTGTATTGGTGACAGGAATTTGTTTGAAAAAAAATACCTGCACTCCCGTCAGTAATAAGGGAACTTTTGCACGTCGCTGTCCTTTCTAAGATTTTTCACATCTTACGGTTGGTTTACGAGTCTTCTGCTTCTTGTAAAAGTTTGCGACTTCCTGCGCTGGTTAAGATCACCTCCATTGAGGATATAATGATAATCCAGTGATTTATTTATCATTTATTATCCTTGTAGGGGAAACGTAGCATATGCCCCAAAGGAGAAAGAACAGGAGAATTAGTTTTTGGGCAGCCTTGCCAGGTCAGAGGTCAGACGAGGGCCCCCGGAGACCGTGCTCTTGATCAAGGCGAGCGAGATGAATGGGACAGGAATCGACATCAGTTTCGGTGCAAAATGCTGATCGCGAATAAAGAAAAGAACTTTTTCCTTCCTGTGACGGGGACCTGTTGAAAGGGATTTATTGCATTAGGTGGCCAAGACGCTGTCAGGGCTGGATGAGGAAAGTTTATAACTTATAAATCC
>NC_051417.1:343344-343584 GCF_015228065.2 Penaeus monodon
GTAAAGTGAGAAAAAAACAGTCCGCAGCTTTCCCAGCGACCCAACACTCGAATGCAGAAATTCCTCGTCACAAGAGTCTGGAGAATAAAAAAACTATTTTTCCCCATTCTTTAATATTTAACGTGTACTAATATTTAACGCCTTTGTACTTGTTTTTTCTACATACAAATATTACACTTACACACGCGTACAGATACAGATGACAAAAAAATGAAGCGCCATTTTTTTCCCTGTTCTCCA
>NC_051417.1:343758-344039 GCF_015228065.2 Penaeus monodon
ATTTCTCTCCTATTTTTAGCAAAAATTATTACCCCTCTCCATCCCTCTCGTGCGTGGCGCCCGCACGCGCGGCTATAAGAACTGAAGCAACCCCTTGGCACGGGGTTTCCGCGGCGAGCAGTCTCATGCAAACGCCGCATGAGGACCGTAATTCTTATACCACGCCTGTCTCTGACAACCCTCCAGCACTTCTTTTTATTCTTTTTTTATATATATAATGCTTGTGACAGACCTCATTTTTTCTAATATTCTTTTGCTTACTGTTCTGATATTGGCTGAAG
>NC_051417.1:344119-344669 GCF_015228065.2 Penaeus monodon
TCTTCACTGAAAGCCATTCCTTAAGACCTTTTTCAAACACTTGCGTTTTCTATGTTAAAGGAACAAAATAGAGTAAACTTGGTGCTGTTCACTGCTCTTAAAAAGAGAAAAAAATGTCTAGTGACTCTTGTAGTTTTAAGGCGTCAAATGCTCTGTAAAAACATAATTGATTTTTAAGACACTGCTGCGGCAAACATTTACTGCAAAGAAAAAAGAAGATCGAGATGCATACTTTCTTTGTTGTTCATAAGGCTATGTGCTTCTACTGTAAACCTTGAAAATCTTCCCATTTTCTAACCAGTATCAGAACATCAGAGAGAAAGAGAGACAGTTTTGCCAGCCACCAGCCATAGAGACGACAGACAGACAGACAGAGAGCTATTCGGCCACCAAGCATGAGTTGGGGGGGAGGGAGGGGAGCGTCCCTGACCTGTCTTCTTATACCAATGGCCTCTCCTGTCGCCGAGGGAGCGCCCTTCGGTGTACCTCCCGGGGGAAACTGGGTTTCGCTCGAAGTTTAAAAAGCGTCTCAGGACGGTATGTGTGTGTA
>NC_051417.1:349039-350215 GCF_015228065.2 Penaeus monodon
ATCAATCTGGGGGACGATCCGATCTCTTATTCACTTCGGATCTAATTGTTTTACGGAAATGATCTCCCCCATTGATCCAGATAAGTGAGGATACATTCGTTTAAATTTAAACTGCTGCCCTCGAGGGGGACTTCAGGCGATGGCGGACACTTCAGGACTTCAAGGAGGCTGGAACTGCTCTGAGGAAAGATTCTGCAACGCTTTCCTGGGTGTGAGAAATGGTCTTTTTCGCCATTTCTCCGCTATTTTCGTTTGTCTCTGGGAAATTACCCTTAAAAGGATTTGAAGAGCGCAAGACCACAATCGTTAAACAAAGGGTTTCTCTGGAGGAAGATTTTGCACCACGCCGAACGCTGTCAAGAAGTTTCAGCCAAAGGAATTTACTCGTACGACTGCCGTCGAGTTATAAGTTCATCTGTAGTTTTATGAAACAGAAGAACCCCCTTTTGCCAAGAGGAATTTAGAAGGCGCGCAACTGTGGATATTAAATTAAGGATTATGTTACACATCTCGCTTCCTGCTAAAATCGCCATGATGATTCTTTAAAAAATAATAAGATAAAAAAAAAAATAGTTTTGTACTGAAACTGATTCTGTAAAGTGTATACCAACTTCTAATCGCCGTTAATCGCAACGCCCGAGCTGCGGTACAGATACGATCTGTTATAAATTGTTTCAAAGCACGAATTTAGATGATTCATTCTCCTCTGTGTTAATCGTCTGGATTTTTCTTTAGGCAGATTTCATTGGATTTCTAAAATGGTTTATTGCTCTCTCTTGGAAAGGGGCAGTCGATTGCTCAAAAGAATATGTGATTTATTTCTCTATTTTAGTATTCATTTATTTATTTGTTTGTTACTTTCCTACTTACGATTCATTCCTACTTTTATTGTTTTTTTATCTTTCTTTTTCTTTACTTGCTTTCACTATATTATCTAAACGAACTATTCAATCACCCCTCACTTATCATCCTTATTATTATCTGTTTTAAAGATTTTTTTGTTTTAAATCCTTTCAGGATTATTTTTGCCTGGTTTGGGTGAAAAGCCCGAGTCGTTCGGGAGTCCATTCTCCCCCTCGTTCTGTTTTCCCCACGAAATCCGAGGTGAAGGCGTAAAGCCCGGGCCACGGTGGGAATCTGCTCCGCTTGGCTAAAAAATATATTTTCTTTTTCGTC
>NC_051417.1:350246-350335 GCF_015228065.2 Penaeus monodon
GGGGCCTTCCCCCCACATCTTGGAAAAAATGGGAGAAAATTTTATTCAGGGTGAAATATTTTTATAATATATATTTACAAAACCCCAAC
>NC_051417.1:350358-350662 GCF_015228065.2 Penaeus monodon
CTCTCATGGTAATTTAAGGCCGGGAAATGGTCCCAAAATAGTGACCCTGAGCTGTATTATGGGAAAAAGGGGAGGGGGGAGGGGAGAGAGACAGGGTTGGAAAGGAGGAAAAAAGGGGAAGGGGGGGAGCAGGATTAAGGAAGGGGGGTCATCAGAGGGAGAAAGGGGAACAGGGGTGGAAAGGAGAACAGGAGAGAAGCTGACAACTACGATGGAACCGATTGAAAAGTTGGAATTTTAAAAGGGGGAAAAAAATCAGGAAAGAGAAATTAAAGAAAAGAGGAAAAAACGATATGGGAAGGGG
>NC_051417.1:350715-350886 GCF_015228065.2 Penaeus monodon
GGGGGATTCCTGGAAAAGCGAGGGGGGAAAATAGCAAGGAAATTTAAATGAACAAAAAGTGGAGAGAAGAAAAAATAAAGTAAAGTAACAAATAAATGCTGAAGTATGAAGGCAAATGAAGAAACTAGGAAAATTAAAAAGCCACCCTGTCCGGAACGAAGATGAACATGA
>NC_051417.1:350926-351201 GCF_015228065.2 Penaeus monodon
ACAGGGGGGAGGAAAGAGGGCACACGAGAAAGAGGGGGGCTCACACAAGAAAAAATGAGAAAAAGGAAAAAGGGAAAAAGGGGGGGGGGGAATTCGGAAAGGGAAGAGAGAAAAATCCAGAAAATCAGAGAAAGAAGGGGGAAGCTGCACGAGCGCTGAGAAAGGGCGCGTCATGCAAGTTATTGGCTAAAGGGGAAAAGGCAAAATAAAGGAGACGGAAAAGGGAAGCAGAGTAATTTTAAGTGAAGCGTTTGGTAAGGAACTACTCATAAAAG
>NC_051417.1:351468-351603 GCF_015228065.2 Penaeus monodon
ATATCGCATATCGCTAATATAAGGGGGATGTTGGATATTCGCAAAAGGATTTTGGATTTTACCTACGATTCTGACTGAGAAACAGTTTAAACAAATTAAATCAGATCATAAAATTTATCACTGCTTATCGTGCCC
>NC_051417.1:351771-352137 GCF_015228065.2 Penaeus monodon
TAAAGATAAAAATAATAAATAAAAAATAATTTCAATTTTAGATAACCCCCCAAAATACGGCCGAAAACCCACACCTTCGCCAAACATCAGAATCGGGGGCGTGAAGCCCTTCCCCAGCTGTCCCTTTCTCGAAGTTTCTGCCCCTCGTCGCTAAGGCGAACGGGGCTGAGCAAAGGGGATCCCCCAAGCGAATTAAAACGAGGCAATTTGCGTTTGGCTAATTGGGGGGCAAAAACCAAAGCGTCGCCAGTGCCCGCCGCTTTGCCTTGTTGGGAAAAGGATGCAGGGAAGGGGTGTGGGAAAGACTGTGGGAAAAGGGGGGGTGGGAAAAAAAATTGGGGAAAAGACTGGGGAATAGAAGGTGTG
>NC_051417.1:352937-353158 GCF_015228065.2 Penaeus monodon
TACAAGGAAGTAACTTCACAAAGTTGATACTGCAACGGACGGCAATAATGTTGCACTAATATCTACGTATTAGAGGTCATACTTATCAATGTTATGTAGTTAGTAGCAGGTAGAAAGATCAGTGTGTCTTGTACCTGTTCATTAGCCGGGCCAAATCCTGGCCGCTCGCTTCCTCGGGTATTAGCAATATTTTCTTGTAATTCTGCTCCCGAGAAACAAGT
>NC_051417.1:353735-354047 GCF_015228065.2 Penaeus monodon
CAGCAATGGGTCAGAAGTAGTAGTGTCTGTAATGGGTTTACCCTTTCACACATACACACACAAGCAAAAGCACGGGTTCCTATTTGTAGAAGACAATGTTAGTGCGAGCAATAACAGAAGGGTTGCTACCATTATATCCGGGATCTCGCGCTAGGATCAGTATCTAAGAGGGAATACTGTTTCATCCATTAATTCGCTTACATAGTCATTCTTACCTTTTTATATAAATAATTGTAGCACTGTATGGTTCACAATATGATAACAATATATGTATAACACAAATGTTTATATATAGACATATAATAGTTATTA
>NC_051417.1:354150-354448 GCF_015228065.2 Penaeus monodon
GTCCTATTATAAAACATTTGTGTTATACATATATTGTTATCATATTGTGAACCATACAGTGCTACAATTATTTATATAAAAAGGTAAGAATGACTATGTAAGCGAATTAATGGATGAAACAGTATTCCCTCTTAGATACTGATCCTAGCGCGAGATCCCGGATATAATGGTAGCAACCCTTCTGTTATTGCTCGCACTAACATTGTCTTCTACAAATAGGAACCCGTGCTTTTGCTTGTGTGTGTATGTGTGAAAGGGTAAACCCATTACAGACACTACTACTTCTGACCCATTGCTG
>NC_051417.1:355023-355244 GCF_015228065.2 Penaeus monodon
ACTTGTTTCTCGGGAGCAGAATTACAAGAAAATATTGCTAATACCCGAGGAAGCGAGCGGCCAGGATTTGGCCCGGCTAATGAACAGGTACAAGACACACTGATCTTTCTACCTGCTACTAACTACATAACATTGATAAGTATGACCTCTAATACGTAGATATTAGTGCAACATTATTGCCGTCCGTTGCAGTATCAACTTTGTGAAGTTACTTCCTTGTA
>NC_051417.1:359776-360267 GCF_015228065.2 Penaeus monodon
TGGGGAAAAAAGTCAATGAAACAAAACGCTCGTAACGTGCTAAGAACAAATATGGGTGGGCCCTTGATCTCAAGTGCCGCCGGTGGCCAAGACTGTGTTAAAGAGGGGACTCGAAACGCTCACAGATTTTATTTATAAATAAATTTAGAAACTTATTTCAAATATATAAAATTATGATAAAAAATTATATATAGCCTATATATAAAACATTTGTGTTATACATATATTGTTATCATATTGTGAACCATACAGTGCTACAATTATTTATATAAAAAGGTAAGAATGACTATGTAAGCGAATTAATGGATGAAACAGTATTCCCTCTTAGATACTGATCCTAGCGCGAGATCCCGGATATAATGGTAGCAACCCTTCTGTTATTGCTCGCACTAACATTGTCTTCTACAAATAGGAACCCGTGCTTTTGCTTGTGTGTGTATGTGTGAAAGGGTAAACCCATTACAGACACTACTACTTCTGACCCATTGCTG
>NC_051417.1:360796-361051 GCF_015228065.2 Penaeus monodon
ACTTGTTTCTCGGGGCAGAATTACAAGAAATATTGCAAATACCCGAGGAAGCGAGCGGCCAGGATTTGGCCCGGCTAATGAACAGGTACAAGACACATGATCTTTCTACCTGCTACTAACTACATAACATTGATAAGTATGACCTCTAATACGTAGATATTAGTGCAAAAATTATTGCCGTCCGTTGCAGTATCAACTTTGTGAAGTTACTTCCTTGTATTTGGGAAAGGCGTTTGTAGCCAGTGTGTTATTGAT
>NC_051417.1:365330-365556 GCF_015228065.2 Penaeus monodon
GGTTTGTTTTCGGGTTCGGTTGTGGGCGGTTGTTTTTTGGGGGTTTGTTGTGTGGGGTGGGGTGTTTGGGTGTTGGTGGTGTTTGATTTTAAAAAAAAAAAAATTTAAATTAAAAATCGCTCCTTTTAACGTGGCTAAGAAAAATCTTGGGGCCCTTGGGAAAACTTTAAGTGCCGCCGGGGGGCGACTTGTTAAAGAGGGGACTCAAAACTGCATGGCAACCGAA
>NC_051417.1:366337-366514 GCF_015228065.2 Penaeus monodon
CGTTAATTCGCCCCGTAGATGATTTCCCATATTCTGTCGTGGATATGCATTCAGGGATATCGTTATTTTTGTTCGTTTGTGCGATAAACAGATAGCGATTTGACTTCATTGTGGATTTAATTCTATTTAGTGTTATTTGATAATAATCCGGAATTAGGTAAATGTTGTGAATGCTGA
>NC_051417.1:366798-366945 GCF_015228065.2 Penaeus monodon
GACAGACGAAGGGAAACGAAATGAAAACCACAATTCGAAAATAAACGAAAGTTTTAAAGAAAATGAATTTCCTTTTTTCAGGAGCCTCGGCTTCCCTTTAGGCCTAAAAAGGACGATGTTCCATCCAGAATGATGCGTGTATTTTTG
>NC_051417.1:368182-368275 GCF_015228065.2 Penaeus monodon
CGCTTTTCTAATTATTGCTTAAATTATTACAATTTTGTAGAGTATAATCTAGCTAAAGAATGCTGTTAGATACGTTTACATTTATATTATGTT
>NC_051417.1:368319-368399 GCF_015228065.2 Penaeus monodon
CAATTTATATATATCGATATGTATCTGCATACCTCTCTGTGAATATACATCCGATGTTAAGAGAACATTATATATATACT
>NC_051417.1:368452-368606 GCF_015228065.2 Penaeus monodon
AATAGAACACTTAAAAGGCGAAAGCAATGGATACCAATTTGGCTTTTAAACGTCATTATGAAATGGTACAGAAGGTGCTAAGGAGAAAACGAAAACGGGACCGAGAGGAAAAAGTCAAAGTCTAAGAGGACGATGAATACGAAATGTTAAAACA
>NC_051417.1:368982-369264 GCF_015228065.2 Penaeus monodon
TATTAAAAGGATAAATTTTGGCTGCGCTGCAGAGGCGTGCAGCCGCAGGACTCGCTCTCGGGGTCTCCGCCTCCATGCCTTCCTCTTTTCTGGGGGGGAGCGGCGGTGCCTCGGGTTACGCTGTCCGTCCTCTCGTGGGGCAAAGGGAAGGCTTTAACGCACACTACATGTAGACCCACGCGTATAAGCCCTCTCTTAAACACACACACGCACGTTGTATTGCACTCAAACACGTATGAGGCGCAGAGACGGACACCCTCTCTTACGCACTTGTACGCAACC
>NC_051417.1:369330-369721 GCF_015228065.2 Penaeus monodon
GCTCTCGCATGCGCACACGAGCTCAGCATCATTATTATGGTATTTTACAGGTCCTAGAGCCATGAATAATTGAAACTGCAATTACCTTTGAGCAATTCCACAAGGCTGTAGTATAGAAAGATGTAACTCGTGCTGTATAGCGACCCATTGGTTATCATACTTTAATTAGATATAAATGGAAAAACTAACGAATCGGATAATTTATGAAATATAGAAACCAATCAAGATCTAACTTGCCCCGAAATAACAAAAAGTATCGCAAGAGTTAAACTAGTAAAAAGGAATTCCATCAGTTAGAGTCTGTAATGTGTTTCTATAAAATATATAGAAAGGAATTCCACAGAACTGAAAGCCCAGTACATTACTCCCAGAAGCGTGTTGCACAAAGTAG
>NC_051417.1:370425-372355 GCF_015228065.2 Penaeus monodon
CCTTCCTCTACACTAAAAAAGGAGCGAAAGAGAAAAAAGAAACCAAATGAAAACGAAACAAACGGAGACGCGATGCAGAGAGCGAAGGCGGAAGGACGGAGAGAGAGGAGGAAAAGGCGTGGAAGACGAGAGATGGAAGAGGGAGGAGAGACGCGGAGGAACTAGGGATGGGCGGGGGGGGAGGGGGAAGGGGAGGGGAGGGAGAGGGGAGGGGAGGGAAGGGAGGAGGAGAGACACGCCCACGGAGGAACTAGGGATGGGCGTGGGGGAAGGGGAGGGGCGGGGAGGGGAGGGAGAGGGGAGGAACTAGGGATGGGCGGGGAGGGAGAGGGGCAGGGGGAAGAGGGGGGAAAGGAGGAGGAGGGAAGGGGAGGGAGAGGGGAGGGGAGGGGATGGAGAGGAGAGGGGAGGGGAGGGTGGGGAAGGGAGGGGAAGGGAGGGGGAGGGGAGAGGGAAGAGGAGGGGAGGTAAGAAAGGGAGGAGAAGGGTGCATGGCTAAAGCAGAGGACGGACGGACATGATAAAAACGAGAGGGAGGAGGGAGTCGAAGACAGGCGTGAGAGTGGAGAGGCGTGAGAGGGGAGAGGCGTGTGAAGGGAGAGGCGAGAGAGCGGAAAGGCGTGAGAGGGGAGAGGCATGAGAGGGGAGAGGCGTGAGAGGGGAGAGGCGTGAGAGGGGAGAGGCGTGTGAGGGGAGAGGCGTGAGAGGGGAGAGGCGTGAGAGGGGAGAGGCGTGAGAGGGGAGAGGCGAAAGAGGCGCGAGGCGTGAGAGTGGAGAGGCGTGAGAGGGGAGAGGCGTGAGAGGGGAGAGGCGTGAGAGGGGAGAGGCGTGAGAGGGGAGAGGCGTGAGAGGGGAGAGGCGTGAGAGTGGAGAGGCGTGAGAGGGGAGAGGCGTGAGAGGGGAGAGGCGTGAGAGGGGAGAGGCGTGAGAGGGGAGAGGCGTGAGAGGGGAGAGGCGTGAGAGGGGAGGAGGCGTGAGAGGTGAGAGGCGGTGAGAGGGGAGAGGCGTGAGAGGGGAGAGGGGGAGAAATGAGGGGGGAGGGTCCGTGACAGTGTTGAGGGGGGGGGGGAGAGATAAACCTACGCATGGGGAGGGGGGGGGGGCGTGCGAACAGGGAGAGGGGGGTGAGGGAGAAATTGGTTCCTTGACAGCTGGACAAAAAATTTCGCTCGAGCGGCTACGTGAGCAGGTAAGGGCGTGCGTCCCGTGCAAAGGGGGGAGGGGGTCGTGCGTTCCGTGCAAAGGGGGAGGGGGTCGTGCGTTCCGTGCAAAGGGGGGAGGGGGTCGTGCGTTCCTTTGCAAAGGGGGGAGGGGGTCGTGCGTTCCGTGCAAAGGGGGGAGGGGGTTCGTGCGTACCGTGCAAAGGGGGGAGGGGGAAGGGGGGTCGTGCGTCCCGTGCAAAGGGGGGAGTGGGTCGTGCGCCCCGTGCAAAGGGGGGAGGGGGTCGTGCGTCCCGTCCCAAAGGGGGGAGGGGGTCGTGCGTCCCGTGCAAAGGGGGGAGGGGGAAGGGGGGTCGTGCGTCCCGTGCAAAGGGGGGAGGGGGTCGTGCGTCCCGTGCAAAGGGGGGAGGGGTCGTGGTCCCGTGCAAAGGGGGGGGGGTCGTGCGTTCCGTGAAAAGGGGGGAGGGGGTCGTGCGTCCCGTGCAAAGGGGGGAGGGGGTCGTGCGTCCCGTGCAAAGGGGGGGGGGGTCGTGCGTCCCGTGCAAAGGGGGGAGGGGGAAGGGGGGTCGTGCGTCCCGTGCAAAGGGGGGAGGGGGTCGTGCGTTCCGTGCAAAGGGGGGAGGGGGTCGTGCGTTCCGTGCAAAGGGGGGAGGGGGAAGGGGGGTCGTGCGTCCCGTGCAAAGGGGGGAGGGGGTCGTGGGGTCCTGTGCATGGGGGGGGGGGTGTGCGTCCCGTGCAATGCGGGGAGGGGGTCGTGCGTCCCGTGCAAA
>NC_051417.1:372377-372588 GCF_015228065.2 Penaeus monodon
TCGTGCGTCCCGTGCAAAGGGGGGGGGGGAAGGGGGGTCGTGCGTCCCGTGCAAAGGGGGGAGGGGTCATGCGTCCGTGCAAAAGGGGGGAGGGGGTCGTGCGTCCCGTGCAAAGGGGGGAGGGGGTAGGGGGGTCGTGCGTTCCGTGCAAAGGGGGGAGGGGGTCGTGCGTTCCGTGCAAAGGGGGGAGGGGGTCGTGCGTCCCGTGCAA
>NC_051417.1:372647-374056 GCF_015228065.2 Penaeus monodon
TCGTGCGTTCCGTGCAAAGGGGGGAGGGGGTCGTGCGTCCCGTGCAAAGGGGGGAGGGGGTCGTGCGTCCCGTGCAAAGGGGGGAGGGGGAAGGGGGGTCATGCGTCCCGTGCAAAGGGGGGAGGGGGTCGTGCGTCCCGTGCAAAGGGGGGGGGGGGGTCGTGCTTTCCCCGTGCAAAGGGGGAAGGGGGGAGGGGGTCGTGCGTTCCGTGCAAAGCGGGGAGGGGGTCGTGCGTTCCGTGCAAAGGGGGGAGGGGGTCTTTGCGTCCCGTGCAAAGGGGGGAGGGGGTCGTGCGTCCCGTGCAAAGGGGGGAGGGGGTCGTGCGTCCCGTGCAAAGGGGGGAGGGGGGTCGTGCGTCCCGTGCAAAGGGGGGAGGGGAAGGGGGGTCGTGCGTCCCGTTGCAAAGGGGGGAGGGGGTCGTGCGTCCCGTGCAAAGGGGGGAGGGGGTCGTGCGTCCGTGGCAAGGGGGGGAGGGGGTCGTGGTTCCTTTGCAAAGCGGGGAGGGGGAAGGGGGGGTCGTGCGCCCCGTGCAAAGGGGGGAGGGGGTCGTGCGTCCCGTGAAAAGGGGGGAGGGGGTCGTGCTTTCCCCGTGCAAAGGGGGGCGGGGGCGGTGCGTCCCGTGCAAAGGGGGGAGGGGGTCGTGCGTCCCGTGCAAAGGGGGGAGGGGGTCGTGCGTCCCGTGCAAAGGGGGGAGGGGGAAGGGGGTCGTGCGTCCCGTGCAAAGGGGGGAGGGGGGTCGTGCGTTCCGTGCAAAGGGGGGGGGGGCGTGCGTTCCCGTGCAAAGGGGGAGGGGGAAGGGGGGTCGTGCGTCCGTGTGCAAAGGGGGGGAGGGGGAAGGGGGGTCGTGCGTCCCGTGCAAAGGGGGGAGGGGGTCGTGCGTCCCGGTGCAAAGGGGGGAGGGGGTCGTGCGTTCCGTGCAAAGCGGGGAGGGGGTCGTGCGTTCCGTGCAAAGGGGGGAGGGGGATCGTGCAAGAGGGGGGAGGGGGCCGTGGGTTCCGTGCAAAGGGGGGAGGGGGGTCGTGCAAAAGGGGGGAGGGGGGGGGGGGAGGGAGGGCGCCTGTCTTTGGGGCCGTTTTATCCCGTTTTTTAATTCTTTTTTTTCCTTTTTGGGTTTCCCCTTTTCCCCTTTTCCCCTTTGGGCCTCCCCCTTGTTTCACACACCCCCTTTTTTGTCAATATTCTGCTTCGCATTTCGCTTTTTATGCGATTCTTTTTTTTCTTGCCGCATTTTTTTTTGTCGGGGTTTCCCTCTTTTTCCGTTTTTGGGCATCACCCCCTTCTTGGGTCCCCCTTCTTTTCCTTGTTTTCCCTTTTTTTCCCCTTTTTTCTTTTTTTGGATTTTTTTTTTTGCGGCATTTCCGGGTTTTTTCCCCTTTTGTATAATCTCGTCCTTCGTAACTCTCCTATC
>NC_051417.1:374119-376641 GCF_015228065.2 Penaeus monodon
ATCTCAAAACCCCCTTTTTTTCGGCTTTTCCCCCTCATTCACTTTTTCCCTTTTCCTCTTTTTTCCCAAACCACCTATCCCCGAAATCTCTTTTCTCCCCTTTGTTTTTTAATCTCATCTTCTTTTTTGGTTTTTAAATTTTTCCCCCTTCCCCCCCCTTTGTTTTCTTCGGTTTCTCCCTTCCCCCCCCCTTCGCTTTTTTCTTTTCCCTTCCCCCTCCCCTTTGTTTTATTCAGTTTCCCCCTTTCCCCCCCTCGCTTTCTTCATTTTCTCCCCTTTTTCAGTTTCCCCTTCCCCCCCCCCTTCACTTTTTTAAAGTTTTCCCCTTTTCCTCCCCTTCATTTTCTTCATTTCCCCCCCTTTTCCCCCTTTGCTTTTTCTTTTTCCCTTCCCTTTCCCCCTTGGGTTTTTTCCAGTTTCCCCCTTTCCCCCCCCTTGGGCCTTTTTTCAGTTTCTCCTTCCCCCTTTCCCTTTATTCATTTTTCTCCCTTCCCCCCTTTTTTCCCTCTTTCTTCAGTTTCTTTCCCTTCCCCCCTTCCTTTTTTTCATTTTCTCCCTTCCTCCCCCCCTTCCCTCCCCCTTCCCTTTTCTTCAGTTTCCCCTCCCCCCCCTTCGCTTTCCCTTTTCCCCCTTTCCCTCCCCCCATTTTTCGGGTTTTTCCCTTCCCCCCCTTTTCGTTTTCTTCAGTTTCCCCTTTTCCCTCCCCTTTCCCTTTTTTACCCGGGTTCCCCCTTTTCCCCCCCCTTCGCTTTCTTCATTTTCCCCTTTTCCTCTCCCCCCTTTTTTCCCTTTTCCCCTTCCCCCCCTCGTTTTTTCTTGGGTTTCCCCCTTTCCCCCCCCTTTCCTTTTTCGGGTTTCTCCCTTTTTTCCCCCTTCGTTTTTCTTCAGTTTCCCCCCCTTTCCCCCTTTCATTTTCTTCATTTTCCCCCTTCCCCCCCCTTTTGCTTTCCAGTTTCCCCCCTTCCTCCCCCTTTGTTTTTTTCAGTTTTCCCTCCCCCCCCTTCCTATTTTCGGGTTTCCCCCTCCTCCTCCGTTTTTTCCCTTTTCCCTCCCTTCCCCCCCTTCCCCTTTTCATTTCTCCTTCCTCCCCTTGCTTTCTTCATTTTCCCCCTTCCTCCCCCCTTCTTCTTCAGTTTCCCTTCCCCCCCCTTCGTTTTATTCATTTTCCCCCTTTCCCTCCCCCTTTTTTGTTTTCTTCTTTTCCCCCTTCCCCCCTTGCTTTTTTCCCGTTTCCCCCTCCTCTCCCTTTGCTTTCAATTTTCTCCCTTCCCCCCCCGCTTTTTTCCCAGTTTCCCCTTCCTCCCCCTTCGCTTTTTTCATTTTCCCCCCTCCCCTTTCCCCTTTCTTCAGTTTTTTCCCCCCTTTCCCCTTCGCTTTTTTCATTTTCTCCCTTCCCCCCCCTTCGCTTTTCATTTTTCCCCCTTCCTTTTTTCCCCCTTCGCTTTCTTCAGTTTTTTTTTCCTTCCTCCCCCTTCGTTTTTTCCGGTTTTCTCCTTCCTCCCTTTGCTTTTTCGGGTTTCTCCCTTCCTCCTCCTCCGCTTTCTTCAGTTTCTCCCTTCCCCCTCCTTCGCTTTCTTCAGTTTCTCCCTTCCCCCCCCTTCGTTTTCTTCAGTTTTTTCCCTTCCTCCCCTTTCGCTTTTTTCCAGTTTCCCCCTTTCCCCCCCCTTCGCCTTTTTCATTTTTCCCCCTTTCCCCCCCCTTTTTGTTTTTAACCAGTTCCCCCTTTCCTCCCCCTCCCCCTTTCTTCATTTTTCTCCCCCCCCCCTCCTCCGCTTTTTTGGGGGTTTTTTCCCTTCCCCCCCTTTGTTTATTTCTTTTTCCCTTCCCCCCCCTTTCAACTTCAGTTTTCCCTTCCTCCCCCTTCGCTTTTTAAAGTTTCCCCCTTTCCCTTTCCCCCTTCGCTTTCTTCAGTTTCTCCCTTCCCTCCCCCTTTGCTTTCTTAAGTTTCTCCCTTCCTCCCCCTTCGTTTTCTTCAGTTTCTCCCTTCCTCCCCCTCGCTTTTTTCATTTTCTCCCTTCCCCTCCTTTGCTTTTTTTCAGTTTCCCCCTTCCCCCTTTCCTCCTTCGTTTTCTTCGGGTTTCCCCCTTTTTCCCCCCCTTTTCGTTTTCCTTCATTTTTCCCCCTTTCCTCCCCCTTCGCTTTCTTCAGTTTCCCCCTTTCCCCCCTCCTTGTTTTTATTCGGGTTTCCCCCTCCCCCCCCTTCGTTTTCTTCAGTTTCTCCCTTCTCCCCCTTTTCCCCTTTTTTTCAGCCCTTTCCCCTTCCCCCCCCGGGTTTTCTTAAAGGTTTCCCCCTTTCCCCCCCCTTTCCCGTTTTTTTCGGGTTTCTCCCTTTTCCTCCCCCTTCACTTTTTTTATTTTCCCCCCCTTTCCTCCCCCTTCGTTTTCTTCATTTTCCCCCTTTTCCTCCTCCTACGCTTTCTTCATTTCCCTTCCTCCTCCTTCCCCTTATCCGGGTTTCCCCCTTTCCTCCTCCTTCCCCTTTTTTTCGTTTTCCTTCCTCCCTTTTTCTTTTTTCAGTTTCT
>NC_051417.1:376670-377621 GCF_015228065.2 Penaeus monodon
TTTCATTTTACCCAGTTTTTTCCCTTCCCCCCCTTTTGCTTTTTTTCCTTTTTCCCTTTCCCTCCCCCTTCACTTTTTTCATTTTCTCCCTTCCCCCCCCCTTCGTTTTTTTTTTTTCAGTTTTCCCTTCCTCCCCTTCGTTTTTTCGGGTTTCTCCCTTTTCCTCCCCCTTCGCTTTTTTTCATTTTTCCCCCCTTTCCTTTCCCCCTTTCTTTTTCAGCTTCTCCCTTCCCCCCCCCTTCGCTTTTTTCCCGTTTCTCCCTTCCCCCCCCTTTTGTTTTTATTCAGTTTCCCCCTTTCCTCCCCTCCCTTTTTCCCTTTCCTCCCCTCCGCTTTCTTCAGTTTCCCCCTTTCCCCCCCTCCCTTCGTTTTATTCAGTTCTCCCTTCGTCCTCCTCCGCTTCTTCATTTTCTCCCTTCCCCCCCTTTGCTTTTTAAAGTTTCCCCCCTTCCTTCCCCTTTCGCTTTTAAATTTTCCCCCTTTCCTCCCCCTTTCGCTTTTTTCGTTTCCCCCTTTCCTCCCCCTGTGTTTTTTCTTTTCCCCCTTCCCCCCCCCTTTGCTTTCTAAAGTTTCCCCCTTCCCCCCCTTCCTTTTTTTCAGTTTTCCCTTCCCCCCCCTTTCACTTCTTCATTTTCCCCCTTCCCCCCCCTTCCCCCTCTTCCAGTTTCCCTTCCCCCCCCCCCTTCGCTTTCTTAAATTTTCCCCCTTTTCCTCCCCTTCGCTTTTTTTCCGGGTTTCCCCCTTTCCCTCCCCTTGCTTTCTTCAGTTTTCCCCCTTTCCCCCTTCGCTTTCTTCAGTTTCTCCCTTCCTCCCCCTTCGCTTTCTTCAGTTTCTCCCTTCCTCCCCCTTCGCTTTATTCAGTTTCTCCCTTCCTCCTCCTCCTCCGACGTCTTCGCTTCTCCCTCGTTTATCGGGACTTCTCGCTGCTGTCCGTCACCTGTGTGTACATGC
>NC_051417.1:377791-377909 GCF_015228065.2 Penaeus monodon
GGCAACGTGGGCGGCGTCTCCTACGCTCCCCCCGACAGGTGAGGGCGCCGTCGGGGGCGCGGGTCGCCCTCGGCCCCGGCGGGATGAGTCGGCCGTCGGGCAAGGCTTCCGGATGCAT
>NC_051417.1:377936-378173 GCF_015228065.2 Penaeus monodon
AATGTCGCGTCTTTGCTGCTATTCGGCTCCTCGCGAAGAGAGACAAAAGGGAGGGAAGGAGGAGGGGAAGGGAAGGGGGGAGGAGGGGAAGAGGAGGGGAAGAAGAGGGGAAGAGGAGGGGAAGAGGAGGGAAAGGGAGGAAAAGGGAAAGGGGAGGAGGGGAAGAGAGGAAGGAAAGGAGGGAAAGGCAGGGTAGGGGAGGCAGGCGGAGGAAAGAGGAGGATGCTGGGGAAGGAG
>NC_051417.1:379023-379383 GCF_015228065.2 Penaeus monodon
TCGGAGAACAGATGAGCAAAGTTCGTCAAAGAAAAGCTAATGCAGAAAGTCAAGGCAGTTGGAAGGGAGAAAATCGGCTGGCAGCCTTTGAGAATGAATGCAGGTTTGTTTGAGAATCTGCAGTTTGTATATTTGCTCGTGAACTTACTTCAGCCAGGCAAAGGCCGCGTCCAGATAGAGAGAAGCCGGGCTTTGTTGCCGGTAACTCAGCCCGGCGTGTCAATATGCCCCGGATATCTTTTGTCTTCGCTGGGTCGCATGAGATCATCTTCGCCCCCCCCCCCCGTCGGCCTCGTCGGCAGGAGCGGTTTTGGTTCGTTGACGAGGAAGGCGATCGAGGGAACGGCAGTGGGTCTGCGG
>NC_051417.1:379861-380141 GCF_015228065.2 Penaeus monodon
ACATTCAGAAGGCAGATAAAGTCTTGGACTTCGACTGAGAAAAAACCCACAGACTCGGGAGCGAGGAAATTTCAAGCCCCACTTTCAGTTCCAGACGCTTGTGAAGGAGAGGCTGAAGGACCATCGGCGATCCGAGGCTCCAGCTGGTGCCTCTTCCTGCCAAGGGAATATTGGTCTAAAAGCATCGCGACAGTTTTCGACCGATTAAGCAGTGGCAGGCGCGGCGGAGGGTCGGGGGAAGGTACTGCGTGCAGGGACTTTCAACTCAGTCAGATTCTAG
>NC_051417.1:380383-380461 GCF_015228065.2 Penaeus monodon
TCTCCCAAGCATGACTTACCATTACAGGAATGAGGTAGAGAAAATTAATGGCCACAGGTAGCGTGAAGGTGGCCGTCG
>NC_051417.1:384175-384321 GCF_015228065.2 Penaeus monodon
AAACGTACACGATTTATGCACAGCAGCCATTATAAAGAATGTCACCTTTTAAGAAGTTGGAATTGTACTCATTTCCACGCGAGACGCTGCGCTAGTCCTGCTACTAGTGTATCATCATTATTATCATATATGTATTTTATCGCCAT
>NC_051417.1:384360-384424 GCF_015228065.2 Penaeus monodon
GAAGAAAATATCATAGCGATATGTGATGAAAAATCCGACAGCAGTAACAAGAGCAATGAAATCG
>NC_051417.1:384456-385016 GCF_015228065.2 Penaeus monodon
CAGTTAAAAGCGAAGTCTTCATTTCGGCTCCTCTCGCCATGCAACTAAAGGGCCTCAGCTCTGCACGTATTGCAATCACGTGCAACGGAGTGGGCGGCGCCAAGATCTGATGCTGCAATCTTGGTATTCATTTAGCTGCGAAAAGGATAGTCTTTTATTTACTCTTTTCGATTTTCATGCATATATTTGGATATATATAAATATTGAATGATTTCTAATTTTGAAAAGATATACAAATAAGCACACACGCGTATACATGCGTGTGTCACAAGCAAGTACAGTTGAGGGCAAATTGTAAAAAATTAACGAATGAATTAACAACCACTGAAAAAATCGGGACATTATTAAATATGAGTTATGAAGTTAATTCGTGATGAAGAGAACTTGACCATCAAAAGCCTAAATGTTAAAAGGAGGAAAAGAAGTTAAACAAATACTTCTGAATACGACAAAAATCCGAAAGAAAAAATGACATCAGGCGCGATGATATGTTCAACACAAAAATTTGTGGACACATGCATGAAAGAGGTCTAGAATGTGATGGTATTATGGGGTAGAGT
>NC_051417.1:386684-387921 GCF_015228065.2 Penaeus monodon
CGTTATCACTTTAAGTCGGCGCTAAATGCGGTCCCGTCCTCACGTTGCATCGCCACATCAATTCCTCTCCTGCGGCAGTTCGCTCGCCAGAAGCAGCTGCAGTTGCCGCGGAACAAGCAGCGTCGTAAGACTGACCCAACTGATGAGGAGGAAGTCGAGCGCGAAGTTATATTCCCGATGATCCAGTTACAGAATTCCGGCGTGACATGGCAGCCTTCAAAGGGATTCGAACCTGCGTTTATTGCGATCCCGCGCCGCTGTAAGGGATCGCGCACGGGGGGGACCTATGCCTTCGGGTGTCTATAGGAGGAGGAGGAGGTATAGATCGGCTGTGAGACAGAGAGATTGATCCTTGAACAAATAGATATCTATAAAGGTAGGTATCCATGTATTTAGTGTTACATTCATCCACTTAGACGAATATACATTTAGATAGGTAAAACTCCCCAATGTTTTATGTCTAACGAAAAGGGTATCTGCCAGGTAGAAATATAAATACATAGAGGCTTATACTACACAAACAGACACGAAGGACGCGCATGGAAGTGTACAGACATTTTGGCCAAACTTGCGGAGGTAAATACCCTCTGCACGCGCTCTGCATTGCCACTCATGTCACCAGCTGGTCAGGTAATTGATTTTATTATCAATTTACTGATGTAATTAAGTCCCTGCTGAAATGGAATTCATGCATGTATTAATGAACAGCGAAAAAAATCTGATGTCTGTTTCTACAATGACGAGCGGTCTGAATAATTATGAAAAGCTAAAGATGAGTAAATTGCCCAGGATTCGCTGACTAACATTTTGTTTTTTATGTGAAGCTGAACACTAGCCTATGTTTCTTTCTGTTACTATTTCTCTCCTGTGGCTGATGTATCTCCATGACGCTGGCAGTAAAAAAAAAAAATCGCTATTGCTGTTTCGTGTTTCATGGTCACCGTTTAACCTTAAAACAGGCCATTCGCGTGGCGGTAGCATTCTACTGACATCTTCATACATTTGCAGCAAACCCGCTGTTTACTTTACGAACAGCTGTCTTCATTCCCTGGATTAATTATATCACTATCATAAATTCTTATGTTACTATTTTCCTTCATTTTTTCAGTTCAGTTTCTACACACCGCGAATATTAAAGTCCCCCTCTGGAGATCTCGCACACGGTTTTCGCAAATCCTGTCCTGTGGCTCGTGCTCCTCGTTGCTCTCATGCCGTCGCCATGATCTACCTGGAGCTT
>NC_051417.1:387940-388163 GCF_015228065.2 Penaeus monodon
ATCTGTCATGGGACGATGGGGGAAACGGGGACCGCAGAAAAGGGATTGTTTTGGGGCACAAAAAAATTATTCAAAACGTTATAACAAAGTTTCCGAATGGACCACTTTTGGGCGGGGGGTTTTGGAGTGGGGAAATTTACTTTTTTGGACCCATTCCCCGACTCAAAAGCGAAAACCACGCACGCAACGTATGGATGCATGTACAAACATACACACAATGTTA
>NC_051417.1:388372-389286 GCF_015228065.2 Penaeus monodon
TTTAAAAGGGTAAAAGAGAAAATATTTAAAATATTATATATATATATATTAAGATATTTTGTAAAAATGTTAATAGATGAAAAATTTTGTATGTGTGTATATATTCCCTTATACATGAAAAATTATAAATTTTTAAATTATATATATGATAAAATACACACATACAATATAAATACTAATCATATATAAATATGAAATATATATACCCACAATACCCTTGGTTATATAATATATATATTGATATTTAAAATTATAATTTTAATATAATTATATATAATTATAATTATAATTTATATTATATATAAAGTATATATCAATATAATAGATATATTTATATATTTTATTTATAATAATATATATACATTTTATAATTGAATATTTACTTATTTATATACATAATATTTTTTTAAATAATAAAATATTTTTAATATATAGTTTTAAAAATTTTATATATAAAAAAATATTTTGTTTTAATATAAAATACGCCTTATATTTTAATTATCATGTATATTTTAAATTTTATATTTATTTTATAAAATAATGTATTTATTATATTATGATATTTATATATACGTATTTTATATAAAATTTAATACATTATAATATATAAAAAATATATAATATTTTATCTATATATTTATATTATGGGTTAAAAATAAATATATATTATATACACATATAATTTTATGTGTTTTATTTTTAAAATACCCCCAAATTTTATAAAATGATTATGTATAAAATTTTATTTTTATGTGTGTATGTATAAATAATTTTAAAAATATGTATTTACATGTTTTTCCCATAAAATTCCCAAAACATTAAAATTTATATTTACCCCATATAAACATATTATTTTATATTTTTATATAGATATTTAAAATCATATATCTTATATATATTTTAATTATATGGGG
>NC_051417.1:389333-390968 GCF_015228065.2 Penaeus monodon
AGTATACACATATATTATAAAATATTTATAAATTATAAAATATTTTAATATATATATAATATAAAAACTGTGTAACCCCAAAACCCACCTGGGGTGTTTTAAAAAAACATAGAAATTTAATGGTTAGTTGTATTCTTGTTTTTTGCATAACTTTGTGTGAAATTTTTGTACATGCATCCATACAGATTGCGGGGGGTTTTGACCCCTTTAGAGTGGGTTTTAATGGATGCACAAAGCTTTTTACTTACCCCAACCCCCCCAAAGGTGGTCCATTGGGAAACTATTTAATCCCGTTTTTAAATAATTTTTTTGTGCCCAGAAGCAACTCTTCTCTGCGCGTCCCTGTACCTCATCGTCCCATGAGCAGATCCTCACCCCCCCCCCCAATTTTCAGGTCATGGCCCCGGCGGGAGAGAAACGAGGGCACGAGCCACAGGAAAGGATTTGCAAAAACCGGTGTGCGGGGATCCTCCAGAGGGGGTTTTAATATCGGGGTGTGTAGAAACTGAACTGAAAAATAAAGGAAAAAATAGTAAAAAAAATTTATGATAGGGGGATATAATTTAATCCGGGAAATAAAGCCCGCTGTTCGAAAAAAGAAAACCCGCGGGTTTGCTGCAAATGTATGAAAATGTCGGGTAGAATGCTCCCGCCACGCGAAGGGCCCTTTTTTAAGGGGTTTAAAACGGGCCCAGAAACACGAAACAGCAATTTTTTTTTTTTTTTACTCCCCGCTTCTGGGATACATAAAGCCAAAGGAGAGAAATAGTAAAAAAAAAACATAGGCTAGTTTTCCAGTTTCACATAAAAAAAAATTTTGTTAGTCAGCAAAACCCGGGCCCAATTTATCTTTCTTTAGTTTTTCCCAAAATTTTTCCCAGACGCTCTTCATTGAGAAACAGACATCAGTTTTTTTTTTCGCTGTTCATTAATCATGCAGGGAATTCCCTTTCAGCAGGGATTTAAATTCCATCAAAAATTTGATAATAAAATCAATCCCTGCCCAACGGGTGACGATGGAAATGCAGAGCGCGTGCAGGGGGGTTTTAAACCTCCGCAATTTTGGCCCAAAAATGTCTGTACATTTTCCATGGCGTCCTTCTGTCTTTTGGGTTGTAGTAAAAAGGCCTCAGTATTTATATTTCTACCTGGCGGGATCCCTTTTTCCCGTTAACAAAAAACTTGGGGATTTTTGACCTACCCTAAATGAATTTTCGCCCAAAGTGGAGAATGTAACACAAAACATGGATCCCTCCTTTATAGATTCAAATTTTTTCCGGATCTCTCTTTTTCTCACAGCCGATTTTTAACCCCCTCCCCCCTCTATAGACCCCGAAGCATGGGCCCCCCCCGTGGGCGTTTCCCTTACAGCGGGGGCGGGATCGAAATAAACGCAGGTTCGAACCCCTTTTGAAGGCTGCCATGTCACCCCGGGAATTCTGTAACGGGTCATGGGGAATAAAAATTTCCCGCGCTCAAATTCCTCCTCATTTTTTGGGGGTCAGTTTTCGACGTGCTTGTTCCCCCGGAAACTGCGGGGCTTCGGGGCGAGCAAATGCCGCGGGAAGGGTTTTGGATGGGGCGAGGAAACGTGGGGCAGGACCGCTTTTAGCCCCGGGAACTTAAAGTATAACG
>NC_051417.1:391004-391076 GCF_015228065.2 Penaeus monodon
ATGCATATATTAGGGGTCATACTATAACATATATTAAAAGGGTTTTAATGGGGCATAATACAAACAATTTTT
>NC_051417.1:391129-391208 GCF_015228065.2 Penaeus monodon
CCCCCTTAATATATATATATATAATATAAAAATAGTATATATAGATTTTTCCAAATTGTTTTATTTTTTAATTTAAGGC
>NC_051417.1:391746-391810 GCF_015228065.2 Penaeus monodon
ATTTTTTTAATAATTTTGGGAATATTATAAGTTAATTTTATTTTTAAATTTTATATAATGCGTC
>NC_051417.1:391841-392399 GCF_015228065.2 Penaeus monodon
TTTACATAACAGGTAATAAATAGTATATATATCATTTTTTGACAGATAAAATAGGGGAATAGATGACGATACATAAAAAACCGATGGGATATATATAAATATATAATAATTTTATTTTGTTTTATATATTATAATATTATAAAGAAAACAATATATATATATATACATATTTTAAAGATATATGATAAAAATAAATTTTATTTTAGTATTATAAAATGTATATATATATATATAAAAGGAATATATAATATATATATTTTATCTTCGGTCTATCTATCAATAAATAAATTCTATATATATGTATAGGGGATATATACATATATAATATTTTATAAAATTATAGATAAAATATATATATAATATATAAAATTATATAAATTTATAAAAAATTATTTATATATATTTTTATATATAATATAAAAATTATAATAACATATTTATATATTAAATATATAAATATTTTATGTGTGTGGGTGGGGTGTGTTTTGTGTATATGGGCTAAATATAAAAATTTTAATTATATAATAATATATTTATATAATAAAATGTAGTTGTATG
>NC_051417.1:392467-392801 GCF_015228065.2 Penaeus monodon
GAAAACATTGGGGAAATTTTTATATACTTTATATATAGTGTAGAAATTATATAAAATTTTAAAATTTTAAAATATATATTATAAAATATATTTTTAAAAATATACATATATTAAATTAGAAAATTATATATAAAAACTTTAAAATAAAATGGTGTGTGGGGGTGTGGTTGTGTGGGGGTGTGTATATATATTAATATTATATAAATTATAATATATTTTTATATATAAAAAATATATATTATATTTTATATAAATATATAATAATATATTATAATATTAATTATAATATAAAATTATTATATATAATATATATTATAATATTATATATATCGAT
>NC_051417.1:393111-393681 GCF_015228065.2 Penaeus monodon
ATTTACAACACACCAACCCCATATATGTTGTTTTTTTCTTTTACTCTACCCCCTCCCCCTCACATTCTAACCTCTGTTCATGCCATGTGTCCAACAAAATTTTTTGTTGAACAAATATCGACTGATGTCAATTTTCTTTCGATTTTTTTCGTATTTGGAAATATTTTTTAATTTTTTTTCTCCTTTAACATTAGCTTTTATGGCAAAATTTCCTTTTCAGCGATTCTTTATATTCAATTTAAAAAGTCCTTTTTTTCAGTGGTTGTAATTTATTCGTTAATTTTTTACAATTTGCCCCCAACGTACTTTCTTTTGGGCAAGCATGTATCGCGTGTGTGTTTTTTGTATATCTTTTCAAATTGAAAACTTCAAAATTTATAAATCCAAATATTGCATAAAATCGAAAAGAGTAAAAAAAGACTATCCTTTTCGAGCAAATGAATACCAGATTTCAGCATCAGATCTGGCGCCGCCCCCTCCGTTGCACGTGATTTCAAAACGGCAGACTGAGGCCCCTTTTGTTGCATGCGAGAGGAGCCAAATGAAGATTTTGCTTTTAATTTTTTTTTT
>NC_051417.1:394745-394874 GCF_015228065.2 Penaeus monodon
GCACAGCAGCCATTATAAAGAATGTCACCTTTTAAGAAGTTGGAATTGTACTCATTTCCACGCGAGACGCTGCGCTAGTCCTGCTACTAGTGTATCATCATTATTATCATATATGTATTTTATCGCCAT
>NC_051417.1:394913-394977 GCF_015228065.2 Penaeus monodon
GAAGAAAATATCATAGCGATATGTGATGAAAAATCCGACAGCAGTAACAAGAGCAATGAAATCG
>NC_051417.1:395009-395559 GCF_015228065.2 Penaeus monodon
CAGTTAAAAGCGAAGTCTTCATTTCGGCTCCTCTCGCCATGCAACTAAAGGGCCTCAGCTCTGCACGTATTGCAATCACGTGCAACGGAGTGGGCGGCGCCAAGATCTGATGCTGCAATCTTGGTATTCATTTAGCTGCGAAAAGGATAGTCTTTTATTTACTCTTTTCGATTTTCATGCATATATTTGGATATATATAAATATTGAATGATTTCTAATTTTGAAAAGATATACAAATAAGCACACACGCGTATACATGCGTGTGTCACAAGCAAGTACAGTTGAGGGCAAATTGTAAAAAATTAACGAATGAATTAACAACCACTGAAAAAATCGGACATTTCTTAAATATGAAGTATGAAGTTAATCGCTGATGAAGAGAACTTTGACCATCAAAGCCTAATGTTAAAAGGAGAAAAGAAGTTAAACAAATACTTCTAATACGAAATAAATCAGAAGAAAAATTGACATCAGGTCGATGATATTGTTCAACACAAAATTTGTTGGACACATGGCATGAACAGAGGTCTAGAATGTGATGGGTATGGGG
>NC_051417.1:397507-399005 GCF_015228065.2 Penaeus monodon
GATGAGAGAGACGTTATCACTTTAAGTCGGCGCTAAATGCTAGGTCCCCGTCCTCACGTTGCATCGCCACATCAATTCCTCTCCTGCGGCAGTTCGCTCGCCAGAAGCAGCTGCAGTTGCCGCGGAACAAGCAGCGTCGTAAGACTGACCCAACTGATGAGGAGGAAGTTTCGAGCGCGAAGTTTATATTCCGATGATCCAGTTACAGAATTCGAGCGTGACATGGCAGCTTCAAAGGGATAGGATTCGAACCTGCGTTTTGCGATTCCCGCGCCGCTGTAAGGGACGCGCATACACGGGGGGGACCTATGCCTTCGGGGTTTGTCTACAGGAGGATGGAGGAGGTATTATAGATCGGCGGTGAAGGACAGATGAGAGTGATACTGAACAAATAGATATCTATAAAAGGTAGGTTATCCATGTATTTAGTGTTACAATTCATCCAATTAGGACGAATATACATTTAGATAGGTAAAACTCCCCAAGGTTTTATGTCTAAACGGAAAAGGGTATCTGACAGGTAGAAATGATAAAATACCTAGAGCTATACTACACAAACAGACACGAAGGACGCGCATGGAAGTGTACAGACATTTTGGCCAAACTTGCGGAGGTAAATACCCTCTGCACGCGCTCTGCATTGCCACTCATGTCACCAGCTGGTCAGGTAATTGATTTTATTATCAATTTACTGATGTAATTAAGTCCCTGCTGAAATGGAATTCATGCATGTATTAATGAACAGCGAAAAAAAAATCTGATGTCTGTTTCTACAATGACTAACGAGCGGTCGAATAAATAGAAAAGCTAAAGATGAGTAAATTCCCAGGATCGCTGACTAAACATTTTTGTTTTTTATGTGAAGCTGAACACTAGCCTATGTTTCTTTCTGTTACTATTTCTCTCCTGTGGCTGATGTATCTCCATGACGCTGGCAGTAAAAAAAAAAAATCGCTATTGCTGTTTCGTGTTTCATGGTCACCGTTTAACCTTAAAACAGGCCATTCGCGTGGCGGTAGCATTCTACTGACATCTTCATACATTTGCAGCAAACCCGCTGTTTACTTTACGAACAGCTGTCTTCATTCCCTGGATTAATTATATCACTATCATAAATTCTTATGTTACTATTTTCCTTCATTTTTTCAGTTCAGTTTCTACACACCGCGAATATTAAAGTCCCCCTCTGGAGATCTCGCACACGGTTTTCGCAAATCCTGTCCTGTGGCTCGTGCTCCTCGTTGCTCTCATGCCGTCGCCATGATCTACCTGGAGCTTGGGGGGGGGGGGGTGAGGATCTGCTCATGGGACGATGAGGTACAGGGACGCGCAGAGAAGAGTTGCTTCTGGGCACAAGAAATTATTCAAATCGTTATAACTAGCTTCCGAATGTGACCACTCTTGCGTGGGATTGGGAGTAAGTAATAGCTTTGTTGGCATCCATTAACCGACTCTAAAAGCCGTTTTTTCAACCACCACGCACGCAACATTTGGTAGG
>NC_051417.1:405783-405962 GCF_015228065.2 Penaeus monodon
TATTCCTGTCCTGTTAAAAAAAAAGAAAATCTCATTGAGAGAGAGAGGACGATAAAACTCTTCACTGCATTGCTTCTAATCACACTATTATTTGACAAAGCTATAACTTTCTGAGTCCACCACCGTGTTCAAATACAGTTTTCAGTCCACGTGAACTGCAAGGTGGCGGCGCTTTTTTG
>NC_051417.1:406442-406651 GCF_015228065.2 Penaeus monodon
CAATTTCCATGTTCATTCAGTACCAATAACAACTTGAAATGCCCTTCACAAGTCTCTCTTCGAAATAATGAAAGGCTTGAATGCTCTCTCGCAAGAACCTAAGTAGTGTTGAATTACTTTTAGTCCTTTTAGGCATCCAATAACGTAATTACAATTACTTCTCTGTTGAATCACATATTTAATAAGGAAGATATATCTCGCACAGTTAT
>NC_051417.1:407027-407376 GCF_015228065.2 Penaeus monodon
TTCACTGTTTTTCTCTCCTTATTCCTGTCCTGTTAAAAAAAAAGAAAATCTCATTGAGAGAGAGAGACGATAAAACTCTTCACTGCATTGCTTCTAATCACACTATTATTTGACAAAGCTATAACTTTCTGAGTCCACCACCGTGTTCAAATACAGTTTTCAGTCCACGTGAACTGCAAGGTGGCGGCGCTTTTTTGTCCCGTTAGGAAAAATATGAGATTTTTGTTTCATGCGGCTGGACGAGGGCGGATACTTGTAAGAGAAAACTTGGGTGAAATAGGAGGCCTTTTGGCATGTCTTCGTCAGCGAAACTCTTGCTCTGGATGCCTTGGAAAGATACATTTTTAAG
>NC_051417.1:407512-407987 GCF_015228065.2 Penaeus monodon
TCGTATCGCCCAAGACATCGGCCGCAGAGCGACGTCCTGCTTCGTTGACCAAGCGAAGTCATTCCCGAAGGCCCGCGCCTCGGGATCCCGCAGCTGCGACCGAACGGCGCGACCGAAGCCAGAGGGCGTGTCGCCGAGGAGGGGGGGGGGGGGGTAAGGAGGGCAGGACGTGCAGGTTTTTGTCTGGGAATCGGGCGCGGGGTGGGGGGGGGGGGCAGGACTCCCCGCGCCTTTTCCTTGCCTCACCATTTCCATATCTCACGCCAAGAATTGAGCAGCAGGAAAAGGTTGACACTGGTGCCGCGTTTTTTTCTGAAATATGTCTGCCGTTATGGCGTCCACTCGAGGGGGAAATTTAACTCCAGGCGGAGCGGCGGGCCAGGGGTAGGGGGGGGGGGGCCAGGGCTGGCCGTGAAAGCTAGAGAATTTTTCCCGATCTGAGGACCCAAGTGCCGCGGTTTTGAGTGCCTGCTTT
>NC_051417.1:408391-408740 GCF_015228065.2 Penaeus monodon
TTGCCCCCCCTTAGAATTCCCCGTCACCCCTTTCCCCTCGCCCCCCCCCCCTTAGATTTCCCCGCCCCCCTTTCCCCTCGCTCCCCCTTAGAATTCCCCGTCACCCCTCCCCCCCCCCCTTAGAATTCCCCGTCACCCCTTTCCCCTCGCCCCCCCCCCTTAGAATTCCCCGCCCCCCCTTTCCCCTCGCCCCCCCCCTTAGAATTCCCCGTCACCCCTTCCCCCCCCCCCCTTAGAATTCCTCGTCACCCGCTTTCCTCTCGCGAGGCGTCGGTTGGAGTCACTCGAGCTCGAAATAAACAGAATTAAACTGTATTCTTAATCATTTCCTAAATGTGTACAACGCACC
>NC_051417.1:410595-411048 GCF_015228065.2 Penaeus monodon
GATGCTACCCCTTCTATTACTGTTCCACATTCATCCTCCCCTGTCAACTGCCGATCTAAACTTGTCTCCGTAGCACAGAACTCTCAGCCACGGGTGCCAGTGCCTCGCGTGCAGTGCCAATGACCCCTGGCACCGAGGCTAAGAATCGATATTAGTGACTGAAGGTAAGAGCAGCATTCGAGACGGGAATTGCCATTGCAAAGTTGCAAATTGCATGGAAAGCAAGTCCTCAGCATCGGGAGAGGGTCCATTCACGTCAGCTGGAAATGACTTGAACAACATATCGTTCTGTGTAGGATAGGTGTCAACGAGTTTGAATTTCCTTTTCTTGTCCAAGTTTACAGTTGCAATTTGAATTTCATGGTGTAGATTTTTTAGGGGTGTGGGAAAAAGGGAAGGGAGGATATATATGAAAAAGAAAATTGTGTTACGTTATTACTGTTCACGATTTTC
>NC_051417.1:411204-412575 GCF_015228065.2 Penaeus monodon
TTCGCATGTGTAGGGAATTAAGCTTTCAGCAATGATCTCTAGGATGGATCAAGTGTCTTCAGATCACTTTGATAGTTAATACAAATTAAGATGAGTAATTTTTAATGTCTTGCAAACAGACTCTTCCATTATTCTAGTCCTGTCAATAAAGACACGTAAGATCCGCACTAAATTGTACATTTTCATACATACCTCTCAATGAGGCAATAATGAACTCAGTGCAAGCAAACACTTCGTTCCCTTTGGTCCTAATGAACGCTCTGCTTTTCTAGTGATTATTCCAAGCAGGGAAACAGCTGAACTTCCCTTTAAATGACTATCTTTAACCCCAGGTGAACGCCATCTGTTTTCGCTCTTGATTTTTCGAGAGCGAAATGCAAAATCCATGATCGTATTACAATCTCTTTGGGTATTTTGTTTTGTGGAGAATGTATTAATACAGGAAGAAAGACAAAAGCGACGAAAAAACTGCCTCACTTTGCTTGCCTTTTTCTATCTTTAATCAGGTTTGTCCAGGAGACTGGGAGAGAGGTTAGCACATGCATGGCACAATAGGCCTGGTTAATTAAGGACGAGCACAGGCTCAGCACGGATAGGATGTCGTGAATTATTGGCACTGTGCATACATGACGAATCATTAACGCCGTACATACATTGCGCATTGTTGGCACTATGCATACACGACACTGGGATCAGTATAAGTGCAACCTGCATTGCATGTTCAGTGCAAGAGCAAGCCTGAACACGCAATGAATCAATTATCAACAAAAGAGATATTCCACAGCAGGAGAACAGCCTCTAAGGACCTACAGACTCTACTTCAGTTTGTCTGTCTCTTCTTCCCTTTTTTTCTTTTAGGATCACCATCCTCCTCCTCTTCCTCTTCTTCATCTTAATCATTTTAATTTTTTTCTTTCTTTCTTTTAGGATCACCATCCTCCTCTTCCTCATCTGCTTAATCATCATTTTATCTTTTTCCTTCTTTTCCGTAATCGTCATCTTTCCCTCTTCTTCGTCTACTCCTCCTCCTCCTCCCCCTCAGAGGGACTACCCCCCTTTGGGAATTTATGCATGGCGAGCCACTAATCTCGCGGAACATGCATGACTCTCGGTTATGGCTCATAAAACTAATATTTCCTGCTTCCTCGGAGATCTAAGAGAAGTTACGAATAAACTTAACGCATCTTAGCCATGGCGAGACGGATGCCACTCACGCCTTCAGGAGCGGAGAAAGATATGTGTTTATTACCTGTGGTGAGCCTAATGAAGTGAAATGAAACTAAAAGAAGTGGAATGAAAGAGGAAACAGGAAAATGGAACAGAAAAAAGTGATTGTTATGCAAAGTAAATGAATGTCAATGATAATGACAC
>NC_051417.1:412652-412999 GCF_015228065.2 Penaeus monodon
CTGCTCACAATTTCCTCGGGACAGAGTCTAAGTATCCAGGTGAATGGTTCTGCCCAGCGTACTCCTTGGTACTGCGAACGGAAGCTGGGCAATGAAACTGGCAGAAATAGGCCTATACCAAAGGCCCCAGAGGACGGCTTCATACTTGTTTAAGGTTCAAGGGTACCTCTTCGGCCGAGGAATCATCTGCTGAAGTCCCGTGGCGGTGATGCTGCTCCGCTCGAAGTGCCCTGCAATGCCTTCGCCAGAAAGACCATTTTGTTGCTCTAATTGGTCGTTTGGGATGTCTTTCGGCAATACATAAGACGATAAAAAAAAACTTCCTCCGCCACTTCACCCTCCCCCCC
>NC_051417.1:413333-413416 GCF_015228065.2 Penaeus monodon
TATTCTTCGAATTTCGAAGCTCAGAAATCATTTTTAAATTCTCCATAAAGTTTGATATTTATATTTTAAAAATCTGAAAAGTA
>NC_051417.1:414786-414984 GCF_015228065.2 Penaeus monodon
TAATTTCTTCGAAGTTAGAACTTCTGTGCGTTAAATCACGTCCTTCGTATCAAAGGGCAAAACTCCAACAGGGTTTTCTTGACAGTTTTAGTTTCTGGGAAAGCTCAAAGTAGCAGATTCTTTCATGCTTTTTATTGTTATTTCAACTTTTTAAAATCAAACAATATTTAAAAGATGCGTCTACCCATTTTTTGAAAG
>NC_051417.1:415059-415410 GCF_015228065.2 Penaeus monodon
TGCCATTTTTTTTTTCAGCTTCCTTGCATTTCTTTCTCTCTTTAGGAGCCTCCGAGGCTAAGTTCAGTAGCGAAAACAATAGCATAAACAATAGGATTTATCATGATTATATTCATGAATGTAAATATTGGATTTTTTACAGTAGCTTTAGAGAAAGAGACTCGAGAAACCTGTAGAAGTGACGATAATTTGAGAAATTTCGCTCATTATGAAACGTGTGGAGTTCTTTAGTAACCGGAAAGCGAAGCCTTGCTGCTAAACAGATGACATATTACGTAATAATCCTGGGCTGAAGACGACTGTAAGACCAAGACGTCAAGCTTCTGTTACGTGTCAGTAAAACCTGAACAG
>NC_051417.1:415437-415817 GCF_015228065.2 Penaeus monodon
GGAGAATGATGGCAATGATTTTTTCAAAGGAGGAGAAGGTTATACCCAGGTGTTATACAAATGTAAATATCACAGTATCTCTTGACTTTTAAGGCTTTCTTACTCCTACACGCCAAAGGGGCGCGGAAACCAGAGAAAACGAGAAGCAATTATACCCATAATTGCGACACAGATACACAGTACAAGGTAATCGGCTGATATATGAATGGGAGGCCGGGTCCAAGAGTGAAGTTCCGGGTTAGTCACGGGGAAAATCAGACACGGCAATGCGGAGAATGGCTGAACACCTAAGATTCTAATGGGCTGCGAGATGCGTGGGTCCGTGTTCAGTAGGTGATGGGAGACAGTTTTACGCTGTTGTTTTTAGGCCAATTACTGGG
>NC_051417.1:416163-416399 GCF_015228065.2 Penaeus monodon
GTTATGTGATTTAAGTCCCCTTCCCCGAGACTGAACAAGAAAGAGGCGACAGAAAAGAGGAACTGAACTGCTCCCTCTCTCGCTCGCAGCGGCTGAGCGAAGAGTGAATTTGAACTTCCTCTTCATAACAACCTAGCCTTTGCACCTTCATGTTGGCAGATTCCGACCGAGCAATCGCATATGAGCAGAGCCCTCCTGTCCTGCGAGATGAGGTCTATTAATCCGGAGCTGCCACC
>NC_051417.1:416426-416809 GCF_015228065.2 Penaeus monodon
GGAGAGAAATTTCTTAGTTTTCAGTTCTGACCTTAAACAACTCGTAATTACAATATAACCCCAGTGACGTAATACGAATCTGATTACGTATCTTCCGCCTTGGAATTATTTATTGTCATTCATATTTCTAATCCATTTATTATAAGGAGCTCTGGTTACTAGGCCTAAGCTCGCCTTGAGCTAGGTGGAGAGGCTTTGCTCCGGGCGGCAGAGACTCGGCCAGAGCAGGTCGAGATGTCCAAGGGAAGGATATAGGTGTGGGGGTGGGAGAGGGGGGGGGTAAATTGGGGTGGAACCTGACCTAATTTCCGTGGGGGACGAATCAGGTGAGGTGGCACGAGTCGCGGGAAGGTGAGATAATGGTAGATAATAAAGCTTCTGCG
>NC_051417.1:417033-417335 GCF_015228065.2 Penaeus monodon
TGCGTCTTATGATAAAAACCGAGTCAGGCAAGAGCGCTGTTACATTCTCCTCCTGCTCAGTGCTTCCTTCCGCTGTGGTGTCAGCGGAGAGACTAAATACGCGATTAGATTTAATGAGGCGCAATCAGGGACCCGCCTCGCTCGCACCGGTAATAAGAAACTGAGATGTGTTGCGAGATGAGAACATTTTCCTCTCCTGAAAACTGAAACGGAAGAGTTAGAATCGGCTTTCTTCTGGAGTGCTTTTCATTTTGATGGTCTACAAAAGAGTCATTTCGATTCGAATGATATTGATGATACTG
>NC_051417.1:418507-419646 GCF_015228065.2 Penaeus monodon
ATTCATGGTGACATGAAAGTAAATGGAATTAGAGGAAGTGAAAACAATCTAATGTCAATACAGCACTGGCAAGAACGACATTGCGTCGATCATTGCAGACCATTGCATGTGAGACCGAAGGCACAGCAATGGATTTCGAGCCATGGCAATTCCATGCAGGGCTTAGTCCGTCAGGTTAAATTAATTTTTATCCACAGCCTCAGTGTTTTAGAGCGAGAGGGAGCCTTTCCGTGCCGGTGTCCCGTTCCTGAAGGATTTCCCAAGTTTGTGTGGCATATCCTTCCATCTTATCAGGTAAATCTGAGAAAGATCTCATAGAAAAACCCTTATCATTATCTTGATCCTATCTCTCGACTCTGTAATACAGAAGAATTATATATTTGTTCATCTATTCATCTGTGTGTGCTCTGATTTTTTTCTTCCAACCGTTTATCCATTAATTCACTCAATCACTCATGTCTTTGTCCATTAATTCCCCCATTCACTCGCGTTTTTATCTATCTTATCCATTAATCTAACTCATGAGAAGAGCCTTTACAATCGCGAGATCCTCCTTTCTCTCGGCCGAACCCAGCTGGCCGATCCGCTGCGGCCGAGGTAGGCTCTTTGGCCGATCCCTTTGCCAGGCCGTCTTATCGGCTTTCGGATCGCCGGCTCTTCTGCAGTACGGACGCCCCTCTCATTGCCCTCCTCCTCCCCTCCTTATGCCCTCCCCCTCCTTCGCCTTGTTCCTTGGCTCCTTATCTGCTTCGTCTTTCACCTCTCATGCCCCCTTCCTTCCTTGGCCGCCCCTCCTCTCCTCGCCCTCCTCCTTGCCTCCCACCCACCCCGTCCCTTCTCCCCTCCCCATCCCCTCCTCCACCCTTCCTCCCTTCCCTCCTTACTCCTCCGCAGCCGAGATCATTTGGCTCCTTGAGGTGAAAAATACATTGGCTTCATTTCACTCAATTTCGCTCAATTTCTCGCTTAACTAAACTCTGCTTTTAATTTATACGCACGGTATGGTTCTTCCTACCATTGTCATTATCATTATTGTTATCGCTTTTTAGAGTATGTATATGCACAAATAAACCCTCAGCTTATTATAAAGTAAAAGTGAAGGAAAAATGCAACACAGCATGTCTTTTTTTAATATGATT
>NC_051417.1:420928-421097 GCF_015228065.2 Penaeus monodon
CGTCCTCCCCGCAGTACGAAATCTTCCCCCATCTCTTCACAACTTCAACGCCGCCCAAGTCTATTTCCTTCCTCTGAACGCGGATTAATATTTCTCTCTCCAAACCGGGCTACTCCGAAGTTTTACACAGAAGTTGCTCGTAAGTCGTACCGTAGCGAAAGCATTTTTT
>NC_051417.1:421121-421201 GCF_015228065.2 Penaeus monodon
GAAAATATCTTGAAATCTCGATAATCTGGGGTTCTCCTGCGACCGCCCTTCGGCACCCGCGGCCCTGCCCAACCCGCGCT
>NC_051417.1:421615-421742 GCF_015228065.2 Penaeus monodon
TCTTCATATTTTACTTTAATTCTCTTTTGTGCAAATAAGTTAATATCTTACTGTCTTGCTTCCATTATGTGATCAAGATAAATATATATTACTCATAACTGTATTGTTGACATTTTTATATTAAACA
>NC_051417.1:421800-421873 GCF_015228065.2 Penaeus monodon
ATCATGATTTGGAAATAAGTAAACTCTGAAATGTTCTTCTTCTGTCCCTATTTACTTCCCTAAATTTTTTTGC
>NC_051417.1:422088-422205 GCF_015228065.2 Penaeus monodon
GTATGCATATTTTTATATACTGAGATACAACACTAGACTGTCAGCAGAATCTGACAATAAGGCCATTATTGCCTTCGTTTATTAGAATTTGTAACATGTTTATTCAGTTTCCTCGAC
>NC_051417.1:423186-423773 GCF_015228065.2 Penaeus monodon
GAGCAAGATACATACTTTTCATCTCGATACGTTTCCGCTGTCGGAGGCGGAGGGAGAGACATTTTGAAGAGGAAGAGGCCATTGCTCCCCCTCCCCCTCCCCCTCGTCGTCTCATTTTCCTCATTTTTCTCTCCTTCCCCATTCCCCCTTTCCTCTCGGTCTCGTCATTCCCTTCTCTCTCCTTCACTCCCTGTTATCCGCATGCCCTCTCCTCCTCCCTCTTTTCTTTTAGCCTTTCTCTCTTTCTCTCTCTTCCCATCTTACCTTTTCGTCACGTTCTCTCCATTTTCTTTCGTTTTCCTTTTCCCTCCTCTCCCCTCTTCCGTCCTTTTCCCCTGTTCTTCCCTCCTTTGCCCTCTTTTTCTTCCCCCTACTTCCTCTTCCCCTCCTTCATCAGTTCCCCCTTTCCCCTCCCCGTCCTCTCTCCCTCTTCCTCCATCTATCCCGCCCTCTCCCCGTCCCCCGTTCGTCCCTCCCCTCCCTTTCCTCCTCCCTCTTCCCCCCTTTCTCCTCCTCCCCTTTCTCTATTAACCCCACGCCCTCCCCTCCTCCTCCGTCATATCCCCCCCCCCCCCGCCCTGCCTCCC
>NC_051417.1:423817-424127 GCF_015228065.2 Penaeus monodon
GCGAGCGTCAATAGATCAGAGTTTGTGATTCAAATATTGACACAGACGCCGGCAAATTCTTCCTCTCAGGAATTGTGTTTTCTCGCCAAGACCAATAACGGAATGGATGGATCGCGGATATATGAACATGGGCTGCAGGAACGCCCTTTCCCCGAGCCGAATGCCTCCTCCCGCCGCTCGGTTTTGTTTTGCGTCTCCGATTCCATCTCGGCTTCCGCGGGGTGATGATGGGGGAGGCCAGACCGCACGGATTCGGACGGTGATCTCCGACGCGCGCCCGAACACAGAAGCGTATTTGTTCGCATTTGAT
>NC_051417.1:427742-427937 GCF_015228065.2 Penaeus monodon
TTAGACCTTTTTATGTTGTGCAATCCGTTTAAAGTTATTAACAATAGCGGCAATATATATATCTTTTTATAATGTTGCCTTGTGTGTGGGAGTAGAGCTTGCAGTTAATGTAGTGTAAAATAATAGAGTGAGACTATTAACCTAGATGTGCATCCACACATACAAACATAAACACCTTCTCTCTCTCTCTTACAT
>NC_051417.1:428035-428362 GCF_015228065.2 Penaeus monodon
GCCCATCATCGGCGATCTTGCACAATTGCCTAAATTACTTGCAAGGTCACAGGGTCAATTTCCTCTCACATTCGCCCTGTGAGCTCCCACAACGGCGACACTTCCTCTCGTCTTCAGTCACTTCCCCTACGCGATGGGAGACGCACGCACGCCTCCTGCTCTAGGAACTCGAAGGGATTCTGGTCTGCGAATGGGGGATTAAAGCTTTAAAATGTGAGATTCATATTCATTACAGAGAATTAAGAAATAAATTGTTTCGAAAATGAAATATGTAATCCCACTTATCAAAAGCATGAAGAAAATAAACGTTACGGAATAAACGATCAG
>NC_051417.1:429533-429636 GCF_015228065.2 Penaeus monodon
CGACTCTGATAATCCTCTTTATCTCTTCTCACTCGAGAGCAGCTCTTTGGTGCATGGGTGCAAGAGGGGATGGCTCATGAGAATTACAATAATTATGTGAATG
>NC_051417.1:432376-432536 GCF_015228065.2 Penaeus monodon
GTTCCAATATTTAGTTATCATTAAAAGATACTCCATCTGGCAGCACCGGGGAGGGAGTTAAAGTGGACTGTTAATCAGAGGTTGAGAGAGGCCAGAGAGGAAAGGCGCAAATATGGAAAAGTCGAGGATTTCTGCGAACAAAATCGAAGGATTTATCGCT
>NC_051417.1:433560-434020 GCF_015228065.2 Penaeus monodon
AACTTCTAACCTCGCTACTTCTCAGTTGTGACCAGAGAATCGTGGTGCTTACATCAATATTTGATAAGTATAAAAATCGTGTTCACAACGAGACTATTGATGGTGTAATGTTGTATAGATATGTTATTGATTAAGAATAATGACTCGTATTTGTGTGATGGTGTAAAGTAAGTGTTATGCATATTTAAGTGTTGTTAATGGATTGTTTTGTTAAATAAAAATGAAAATCACTCACTCTTATAAATTTCCATGAAAGTATTATTATAAAAATACGCTGCCTAAACTAAGTCTAACAAGTTAAAAGCTAAGACCTACCAAATCTATAATTTAAATAAGCTAAATAAATACAATGGATTTAGAAAATATGAAATACTAAAATGCAGGGGAGTAAAGCCTAAATACACCTGCCTTTATTATGGTTTTGTAGTTACATCATTCCCATAGACGAAGACTAAATCTC
>NC_051417.1:435267-435990 GCF_015228065.2 Penaeus monodon
GGCTGAGATTTCGGATTACTTAACAGAAATTCATTTTAAGCCAATCTGAGTCGAATGTATGCACTGCTATAAAGTAAAAACATAAAACTATAAAATGGGGCTTTACAAACTTGAGATATAAAAATAAGTCAATAAAGGAAGTACAACATAAAACAAAAATAAGCAAAACTTGACAAAACTAAAAACGGACATGAAATTAATACAAAAGGAACAAAAGAATACTGTTAAAACTGAAAACTCGTGGATGGAAAAAGACCACAGAACGAAACAACGAAGAGAAACACACAGAATGGGGACTACGGACGGTCAAAGGGAGATGGTTTCAAAAGCTTAGGAGTTGCATAGAGCTTTCGTTGTTGCAGAGTTGTTGTATGGGGAGCTGCTGGTGGTGTGGAGTGCTTGCCAAGACTGAGAAGTTGTGATTCTATAGAAATGCCATCTCGCTGCGCATACAGCTGCTTATTAAAAGTAAAATGGTAATCTTGGACTGACAGTTTAAGCATCTTTTGCTTTTCTTTCGCAAGCTTTGGATTGTTTCGTCAGTCTCAAGCAAGTTGTTTGTGCAGATATCTGGTGTTTCTGTTAGTGGGATATTAGTGAATAATGAAGCAACACCAAATGTGACTATACAACACTTGTCAAAGATTATAGTGGCAATTTCTTCGACAAAGGTGTATGAATCCTTTTCTGTAAATGCATTTGCAGAAATGATTGGTGTTAACT
>NC_051417.1:436090-436467 GCF_015228065.2 Penaeus monodon
TGCCAAGAAGGGGGGGCTTACATAAATATTTGAAAGTAAAAAATCTGTTCAAAAAAGGGGTTTAATGTTTTAAATTTTTTATTGAAAAAGATTTTTTTTGGGGGGGAAAGTTAATTTTATGAAAATTTTTTTTAATTTTTTTTTAAAAAAAAATAAAATCACTCACTCTTAAAAATTTCCATAAAGTATTATTAAAAAAATACCTGCTAACTAAGTCTAAAAAGTTAAAAACTAAGCCCACCAAAACTTATTTAAAAAAGCTAAAAAAATACAATGGGTTTAGAAAAATGAAATACTAAATGCAGGGGGTAAGCCTAAATACACCTGCCTTTATTATGGGTTTTTTAGTTCATCATTTCCCCAAAACAAGTAATCTC
>NC_051417.1:436827-437170 GCF_015228065.2 Penaeus monodon
TTTTTTTTTTTTATAGATATTAAATTTTAATATAAGATATAATATATTAATTTTAAAAAAAAAAAAATTAAATATATTTTTTAATATTTTAATTTATAATATTATATATTTATATATAAATAAATATTTTTTAAAATTTTAAATTTTTTTAAATATATATATAATATATATAAAAAAAATAATTTATAAAAAATAATATAAAAATTTTTATATTAAAATATATTATATATTTTATATAAAAATTTTAATATTTTTAAAAAAAATTTTTTTTAATATAAAAAATTTATTTTAATATAATTAAATATATATATATAATATTATTTAAAAATTTTAAATATAAAAA
>NC_051417.1:437210-437302 GCF_015228065.2 Penaeus monodon
AAAAAAAAAATATATAAAAAATATTATTATAAAAACCCCAAAAAAACCCCACACACCCCAAACCCCACACCCCCCCCAAAAAACCCCAAAAA
>NC_051417.1:437581-437747 GCF_015228065.2 Penaeus monodon
TTTTTTAAAAAATCACAAAAAAATAAAAACCACAAATTTTTAAAAGGGAAAGAAACCTAGGCTAATTTTTGGATTACTTAACAAAATTCTTTTAAGCCAATCTGAGTCAATGTAGCCTGCTTAAAGTAAAAAAATAAAACTATAAAAGGGGCTTTTCAAACTTGAG
>NC_051417.1:437915-438635 GCF_015228065.2 Penaeus monodon
GGACTACGGACGGCAAAGGGAGATGGTTTCAAAGCTTAGGGTTGCATAGGCTTTTTGTTGTTGCAGAGTTTTTTGTATGGGGGCTGCGGTGGTTGGATGCTTTTCCAGACTGGGAATTTTTTATTCTTGAAATGCATCTCGCTGCGCTACCTGTTATTAAAAATAAAAAGGTAATCTTTGGCTGACAGTTTAAGCACTTTTTTTTTTTCTTTCGCAAGCTTTTGGTTGTTTCGTCAGTCTCAAGCAAGTTGTTTGTGCAGATATCTGGTGTTTCTGTTAGTGGGATATTAGTGAATAATGAGCAACACCAAATGTGACTATACAACACTTGTCAAAGATTATAGTGGCAATTTCTTCGACAAAGGTGTATGAATCCTTTTCTGTAAATGCATTTGCGAAAAGGGCTAGGATTGGGAAAGAAAATTTTGGTTGTTGCAAACGCATTTCCTATGTTTCATAAAGAATTCCTCCTTTTACCTTTGGAACCGTACGTAATTCCGGGGTTGGTCCCTTTGCTCAGTTTCTTGTATTAAACTCGAGCTTTTAGGGTTTTTATCTGGATAGAAGCCTGTTAATCTTACCTTCACAGTGTAGCTTGACTGAGAAAATGCCTTTAAGAATCTGCTTTTATCAGAGATAATATCAATCATCTTTTTAGCGTAGTCATGTTAGTTTAACAAACAATGCCATTCCCTTGGCAACAATCACGTCATCTAATCT
>NC_051417.1:438658-439011 GCF_015228065.2 Penaeus monodon
CAACAGAAGAAATGGCGATAGACAAAAGATGGATAGTAAATATAGATTAAAAGATAAAAAAATTGATATAGACCTAATATATAATTAGATTAAAACCAAAAATAAATCGGAATAGAGACCAATAATGAAACGATATAGAGACCAATAGATAGAATTAGACATACCTAGACATACAGATAAAAGGATAAACGGATAGACATAGATAAAGCTATAGATGCACAGATAGGAAAAAGCTCGGCGTGGGCGTGCGGGCCGGGCGCCTCGAGAAGCCCTTCGCTCAGCACAAAGATCGTTGGAAATGGATCGTAACCGAGTTAAGTGCTGCCAAGACTCTTCATGAACGCCTGCCTCGC
>NC_051417.1:440288-440568 GCF_015228065.2 Penaeus monodon
TCATCCTAGAGATGTCAGCACACACGTTTCGCATATCACAAACACCAATGCAGGTGTTAAAATATGATCTATGAAGGAAAAAGTACGAGAGGAAGAGCATATGTTAATTGCAAACGATTGGCAATAACAAAATGGGAAAAAATATCTAAGGAGATATTTTAACAAGATAAATAAAAAAACAGTTAAAAAAGGAAAAAATCCCCAGTAACATGACAATAAAGATTATGTAAAAGCTAAATAATGCCTTAAAGCTCTAAATGCTCACATGTCGGTCACTGTA
>NC_051417.1:440870-440995 GCF_015228065.2 Penaeus monodon
ATTAACCAAAAAGCTACAATATCTCGGAAACAGTTCTAAGACACTTTTCTTCTACGAGACTTTAGTTGCTGTTTTAAAGCCGTAAACTTTCCTTCCCAAATTTTAAAAAGCCTAACCTACCATGA
>NC_051417.1:441408-441558 GCF_015228065.2 Penaeus monodon
GATGTTTGGTAAATGTTTTTTAAAAAAAAAATTTTTTGGTTTTTTAAAAAAAAATTTTTTTTGGGGTTAAAACCGAAACTAAGCTCGTAAAAAAAAGTTTAAATGTTTCCGAATTTGTATTTTTTGGGTTTAAATCAACTAAATTTTGTT
>NC_051417.1:442435-442507 GCF_015228065.2 Penaeus monodon
GTTCCAGAGTCCTCCCCGGAGGACTCTGGAAGGATATGTATATATATAAATGTCAATCTACCAATTTATCTA
>NC_051417.1:442816-443042 GCF_015228065.2 Penaeus monodon
ATAGAATAAAACTTTATTAAAAAGCAAAAAAAATCTCAGTGCTGCCATTCTTTTAACTCGTTCCATGGCCAGGGTTGTTGTTAAGCTTGCAAAAAAATGCATTTTTTTTAGGTTTCGCATTCTATATGTGACTGCTACACACTATAAAAATATGTTCCCGCTCGTACTGCACGTTTTTATGGAACAGCCGGAAGCACACGATTGCAGAATAACCTGTGACCCTCGG
>NC_051417.1:443769-443939 GCF_015228065.2 Penaeus monodon
GTGTACTACAAACCATAATGCTAGAGATCCAGTGGGACAAATTTAACCTGTAATTAAAATTGTAAAATTACACAGCTAAGATTATGCTGAACTTACAAATCTTCCTGGGAAAAATGTAGAAGTATGTTTTAGATTTAGAACAAACGAGGCGTGGATATATATTTTTATTT
>NC_051417.1:448608-448723 GCF_015228065.2 Penaeus monodon
TAAATTCGATGAATTACACCAAATGTCAGAATTTTTAATATTGTCACCAATTTAATTATTCATAAAGAAAATTAAATATACTCTTACTTAATTTCTGCTGCTGATTTGTCCCTGT
>NC_051417.1:448788-448855 GCF_015228065.2 Penaeus monodon
AATTTCCATTCCTTATCTAATGGGAGTAGCATGACTTAACGTTGTAAAGGCTCGTGGGGTGCTTGAA
>NC_051417.1:448914-449608 GCF_015228065.2 Penaeus monodon
ACATTCCCGGGAAGCGGAGATCACCCGCATCCCTCCTGGTGCAGAAGCTTCAAACTTTACCGCGCCAGTTTGAGGCGAGTCAGCCAGCGTCGAGAAACCAGGCTTTTATGGCTCCCTGTGGCCAAGAAGCCATATGATATGCTAAAATACGTGGCTCACAGATGGCGCAGCACATCATGTTGTAGAAGTAAGTTTGTCTTTTGTGCGCGTAATGTACCACCCGTGTGCCACAGTGACCGCGGGTGGCCCACGTCGTGCCGGGGAAAGAATACATATTTTGTGCGCGTAGTGGACCATCCGTGGCCCGCGATAATTGGCACCACTGGTAGACTGGTAGTCTGTCCTATATGTACGTAGCAATTACCACTTTATTAGCCACCGGGAGTCGATTCATGGCTGTGTCTTTATTGGTAATACTTTATTCATATATAGATAATGGAAAACCAATGTTTCCATGGAGACGGCACAAGCGGAAGTGATGATAACAACAGTGATTCTCCTGATGAAGAATTCATTTATAATTAATATGAGGACATAACAGAGGACGATTCTTTGGAAGATGAAGTAATGGATGACAAAGATATCACTAGTGGGAGAAGAATAAATATAACTGGATCAGTTTACAAGGTTCAGTCAAGGCTTAGTTCAAGTCCCTTTACTGGAAAGGAGGAACTATCTGTTCGGACACAAAATG
>NC_051417.1:449898-450241 GCF_015228065.2 Penaeus monodon
TAATTTATTTATTTACTACACACACATAAATATGGTACAAAAAGTTAGTTTCGGAAACTTTCACTGGAATCACAGATGAAAATGCTTGGTATAGTGCAGAAAATACTTTCCTCAGTAGGAATTGCCACTTCAACAATTTAGAGAATTTCTGGTGCTTTCACTGATGGGTAGTTAGTCACCTGAAGAAGTTTTGAGAGAACGAAGGTCCCTGCGCTCTTAGATGGGCCTAAGAAAAAGCGAAAAAAATGACAAGACTGTTATGAGAAAATCTGAGTTAATGAAAGACATACTTAGGGGCGTAATAAAGCTAGGAGAATGTCAACATTTTGTAACACTTGTGACG
>NC_051417.1:450321-450763 GCF_015228065.2 Penaeus monodon
CATAGATATAGATAAATAAACTCATTCAGATTCATTCATTCAGGAAATAGAATTTAGGTAAATTGAAACTTTTCATGATTAAGAAGTAAATTAGTTTGTTTTACACTTTATTATGTATGAGTATTTTAACAATAGTCATAGAATGATGAAGAAAACAAAATGAAGGAATAATATTTTATATAAATTTACTATAAAACTGAGACGGTGCATAGAGAGAGGAATATCGGTATAGTCTTTGTTAGTTCATTCAAAACTGGTTTGAAAAAGTGTCCTTTATAATCTCAGCTATTCTTTATAAAAAAAGACTTCCTTGCGCAATTTCATTTACGTGTGTACTTAAGTAACGCGAATTGTTAAACTATATATTTCCCCATTTTTTGGCCATCTGTGGCCCACTAAGCAACATGGCAGATTACCAGTGGCCCACAACATGACGAACTTG
>NC_051417.1:450968-451086 GCF_015228065.2 Penaeus monodon
TAATAAGAAGCAATGGGAGCAGATCGAGACACCCTCTCCCCCACTTCCCAGGATTTTCTGTTATTTTCTTGAACGAATAAGTCATCAATCCTTCCCTTCAAAGCTTCATGGTTTTCCT
>NC_051417.1:451248-451340 GCF_015228065.2 Penaeus monodon
TGAAATCCAAAACACTTCTGAAGAATGGTTATGAATATCCCTGCTAACTCGCTTCCCCTTCTGAATTGTGAACAATTTAAGCAAAAAATAAA
>NC_051417.1:451758-451996 GCF_015228065.2 Penaeus monodon
GTACACCTAACTTTAAGGCGTTCCTGAAGGCTCCTTCTGCAGCAGGAGGCAGGTGCGGCGGCGAGCGAAGGCCCTTCTTGCGCGGACCCGGCGCGCTGGGAGGAGCCCTTTAAAGACGAGGGGCCGGGCGAGGCTGTGCGGGGGGGGGGGGGGAGGCGTGAATAGAGGAGAGGAGAAGGTGCGAGAGCGGGAGAGAAAGCGTGAATAACGAAAAATGGAAAAGGAGGATGCGGGGAGG
>NC_051417.1:452076-452147 GCF_015228065.2 Penaeus monodon
AAATAAGGGAGAAAACAAACAAAGCAAAAGATTCGAGTAAAGAAAACACGCTAAAAGAATGGGAGACAAAC
>NC_051417.1:452202-452398 GCF_015228065.2 Penaeus monodon
GATAATAAACGAGAAAAAATATGAGGGTACCAAAAAAAAAAGAAGAAAGAACTGAGAATCGGGAAAGAAGAGGAGATGCCGATCACGGAACAGGAAGTAAAGAACAGAAGGAAGAAAGACAAACTTTACTTAACCTGAAACTGCGCCGACGAATGAGTGCTTTTGGTATTGTTATTGAATTGTTTTCCTTGAAAAA
>NC_051417.1:453993-454103 GCF_015228065.2 Penaeus monodon
GCATTCAGGCATTACAACTTCTCGGAGGAAAAACAACAACAACAACTTTTGAGATTACTTAGAAACTGAAGTTTTCGAAAGGTTGCGCGAAGGGGGATGAGGGAGGGAGA
>NC_051417.1:455265-455540 GCF_015228065.2 Penaeus monodon
CGAAGTGACCTCGCCTTCCTCTCGTCCATGAAAAGGGCGGATCTCCCCGGCCGCCCGCGACCCGGATTCCTCCCTCCATATTTGACGCCCAACACGCCCAAAGCCAGCATCTGCATCCTCCTCACGCACGCCCACGTGAGCGCCCACAAGGAACTCCTCTCACCTGGCCCACGCGCACGCCCACAGGCCTACGACCTGCTCAATATGAGAGCTGCGTCTCTCTTATTGAGGGCCGGAGGGTCGCCCGCGCCGCCCTCGGGAAGTGGGTACCCGGA
>NC_051417.1:456053-456172 GCF_015228065.2 Penaeus monodon
ACAGACAGGCTCCCACCCACACGCGGAATAAGGAGGCTCTCTGACCTCGCCAAGAACTATTTTCTTCTTCAGTTCCTTGTCGGTTTTTAGATCAGCTGATGTAGAACTCTTGATTAGTT
>NC_051417.1:456934-457329 GCF_015228065.2 Penaeus monodon
CTGTCCTCTCTCTCTTCCTCCTCTCCCCACCTTTCCTCCCCACGTCTCCTCCTCGTCCGCCTTTCCCGCCTCTCCTCCTCCCGCCTCGATCTCCCTCTCTCTCCCTCTTCATCCATCGCGATGCGGCTTCGCTTCGCCTCCACTTGGCTGCTCATCCGCTTTCCTCCTCGCGTCTCCTGCTCATCCCTCTCCTTCGCCTTCGCTTTCCTCCTCGCGTCTCCTGCTCATCCCTCTCCTTCGCCTTCGCTTTTGAGGCGCGTCTCCTGCTCATCCCTCTCCTTCGCCTTCGCTTTCCTCCTCGCGTCTCCTGCTCATCCCTCTCCTTCGCCTTCGCTTTCCTCCTCGCGTCTCCTGCTCATCCCTCTCCTTCGCCTTCGCTTTCGAGGCGCGTCTCC
>NC_051417.1:458186-458280 GCF_015228065.2 Penaeus monodon
CGCCCGCTAACAATGGCATCTTGAGTCTGTATGCTCCTCCTCGACCCGCCCCCCTTCCTCCTCAGTCGCCCTCGAGTACTCCCAGAGAGTTCCG
>NC_051417.1:459912-460034 GCF_015228065.2 Penaeus monodon
AAGAAAGAAGAGAGAAGAGTAGAAGGAAAGGAGAAGCAGAGAAGAGAGAAGGAAAGAGAACAGGACAGAAAGGAAAGGGGAAGAGGTAAGGGAGGAGGCGAAAGGGGAGAGAGGAAGAGACA
>NC_051417.1:460160-460560 GCF_015228065.2 Penaeus monodon
GAATGGGTCTTCACGTATGCACGCAAGCATGTCTGCACGAGCGTGCCCTGAAGGCAGCAGCGCAATACGGCTCCCTCCGTCGGCGCCCTATTATCATACAGAGAAGCCGGGTGTTGCAGCCGCTTATCGGCGCCGATCGGCCGCGCGACGGAGCCGTGGATCTCGCATCGGAATTCCGATATCCGAATGGGAAAATTTTCGCCGAGAGAGAAAGGGGAAAAAGAAAGAAAGAGAAAAAAAAAGCTAAAAAGGAATACCACATCTGGGTACGCAAGGAGTCTTAATAACATGTCGATCCGTGTTCCAGCTTAACAGCGGTTAAAGTTTCGAATTTAAGATAGCGTGATGTGTCATTCTAAATCAGGGGAACTTTCTCGGGGGCCAACGAGCATCGAATCGA
>NC_051417.1:460699-460767 GCF_015228065.2 Penaeus monodon
AGATGACCCACCGGGGCCGTGGAGATTATCATATATTTGTCGAGGGTTGTGAACCAATGGTCTAAATC
>NC_051417.1:462054-462760 GCF_015228065.2 Penaeus monodon
ATTCCACGAGACCCCGGAGCCACGCCGACTTGCCCGCGATGTAAATCCTTTAAGTAAAGACGACCAATAACAGAAAAGAAAAGAGTCGAGACTAACGGGGTTTCTGAACGGCTGATCCGGCATCGGCGGCCGACGCGGGCAGTGGCTGCGTCCGTCGACCCGCGAGGCACAGCGGAGGCTCGCGGTTCCGAGGCTCGCGCTGTACGCTTTATCCGTCTGTCTGGTCTTCTCGTGTTTTATTCTGTTTTACTTTTTCTTTTTCTCTCTTTTTTTTCTTTTTACCTCTTCTCTTCTTTTCTTATTTTTACTTTTTTCTCTCTTTTTTATCCCTCTGTTCTTATTACCTTATCTTTTTCTCTCTTTTTTTTTCTTTCTTTTTTTTCCTTTCTCCTTTTTCACTCTTTGTTTTTTCCCTCGCATGTCCTTTTTCGTTTCCCTCTCGTCTCCTCTTTTTTTTTCTTTTTACATTTACTTCTCCAAGTTTTATTTTCTTTTTCTCTTTCGGTCTCATTATCTTCTCTTCTTTGTCTTCTTTTTATCTATTTTTCCTCTTTCTCTATCCTCTTCCTCTGCTTCTCCCCGATCTTTCCTCTTGTTTCTCCACCCTTTGCTTTTATCTATTTATTCTTTTTCTCTCGCACTTCTTCCTTTTTTCCTCACCGTCTCCTCTCCCTCTGTGTATTTTCTTACTTTTTGCGCTTTTCTC
>NC_051417.1:464686-464806 GCF_015228065.2 Penaeus monodon
TGTGGTCGCGCCGGACGCCTCAGGAGCTGCTGGACAAATATGAACCCGTAAAGTGGCGCCGTAAAGCGACTCGGCGCCCATCACGGAGTCTTCCCGACGCGGTTTATGGGCGGCGTCGAG
>NC_051417.1:465328-465488 GCF_015228065.2 Penaeus monodon
AATGTATTTCTCACTTGAGCTTTTCAATGATAAGACATAAACTCCCTGTAAAAAAAAGAAAGAAAAGAAAGGGGGGGACTCTTGTAATTGTCCAGGATTATCTGATTAACCATAGGAAAGGGACGAAAAGAAATCTATGTTACCGTTGTTATTAATCTTT
>NC_051417.1:465512-467137 GCF_015228065.2 Penaeus monodon
CTCCCTGGATTGTTGTCTTATGGAAAAAAACAAAGACAAACGAACAAAAAAAAATTTTCCTCGTGGTAATTGGAGAAAGAGACAGGTAATCTGTTAATGTCCTTTATGGTCACTAAGAAAGTACCACAACCGCTTTTGCTCTAACTGACACAGCTAACAAAGTTGATATTGAGTGGACTGATATTTGCAACAGGTCGACCACTGGAGAATTCGGTGGCCATCCGAGAAAAAGAAAGCTCGGTGCAATAAAAACACTACTAGATCAAAATAAGGACCATAAAAGCGATAAAAGGGAGAAAAAACTGCAACTGAGGGAGTCCACACAGGAGAGACCTGCAGATACCAAGGCTTTGAATGCGTAAGAATAGCCTCCGTAAGAGAGCATTGCTCAGAGGAATACTGAGAGTGCTCAGCTAATAAGAAAAGGTAAACAAATATGTACAACTCATGATGAATACTGCTCTTTCTGTCCAGCAAATCCCAGACAAGAAAGTCCTCCAGGAGCAATTTTGTCAGAACAAACAAATTTGCCCCACAAGCAAACAGCCAATAAGTAATCCACGTGCCCGCCTCGCCCACAGGAAGACCAGGTCTGCCTCCCCTGCCTCGCTGGCGGGCCGCTACCACCGGAGAGTGCCTGTCCTGCCGAGGGGTTTACTTGGTTTAACTTACAGTATCGACCTTGCTGTGACAGCAAAGTCTGCGTAAATCCTAAGTTAGAGCCGTTGGATCAGATGTGACTGACACGGCGAGAGGGAGGAGGAATCTCTGTCTGCCTCCAGAATGCTTCACAAAACCTGGCATTAAAAGTTCACGCTCTTTAGTGGAAAAGCCATTATCATTATAATTCCCTACTGCTTGTGCACGCCAGACCCGCAGTAGAAAACTTGATGAAGGTTTAGCTGAAGGAATTCCACTTCAGAGATATTGAATATTACACACAGTATCAGTTTAGAATTGAACAATGGAAATGGGAATAGGAATTTGAGAAAGAAAATAGATTGTATGAAGAGAACTGTTAAAGCTGAACAAATGTTCTTTGGAGAAAATAAAACTCCTTTTGCATCAACTCTTGCAAAATAAGCTTATCACAAGTTGACAGCAAAAGGCCTAAATTGTTAGACATTTTAAAAAAGTAAAATTAATGTTCCACAACTTTATCTTGATTCCTTTGATCTCTCGGGTTTTCTTTATGAAAAATGGATCTGATAATTTCATTTCACTGTAATCAGTGATTAACAAAAAAAATAAGAATGATACTAATAATTGCTGATCAGTTATTTGAATTCTTTAACGAATATCTGTTATCCGGTCGTCAGCAAGATTTGTTCCTTTTACTTAAAAAAGAAACAAAAATGTACTAACACTCTCGGCTCATCTCCCAGCCCTTCAGGCGGTACCTTTGCTGCGGCTGGAGTGCTGACTGTGGGCCATGAGGCTCTCTTCACAATCCTCGAGCCGCGCTGAGCTCACGTTTGCCAATTTCCAGCTTTCTCACAATGAGGCGAAGCTATCAGAGGGGGATTCACTTATCGATGCCGATTGTCAGGGTCAGGAGCACAGTTAAGTACCCAAGGAGTCAATTTAAATAGTAAGCTAAACTAGGTATTTTGGCGCCTGACGAG
>NC_051417.1:467734-467813 GCF_015228065.2 Penaeus monodon
TTTCTTATTCGTCATCTGTTGTATAGTGTATAAGGATGGTATAATTGTTATTAACAATGCCAATTAAAAAGGGTCAGTT
>NC_051417.1:468001-468118 GCF_015228065.2 Penaeus monodon
GGGCAACACGAGTCCCTTTGTCCCCGGGATCCGCGTAAGTGCGCGCGATCACTCGTCTGATTGATACCGGACGACCGAGATAAGGAAGACGAATATGTTCGCTATGATAATGCTATC
>NC_051417.1:468237-468386 GCF_015228065.2 Penaeus monodon
ATGGGAAAAGAAGAGGGAGAAGAGGGGGTAATAGGGGAGAAAAAGAGGGGGGAGAGGGGCGAAGGGGGCGGAGTCGTTGAAGCCTGTCTGGGAATCACTTCATTATCTCAACCGAGGGAGCGAGACGCCGGGCAGCGCGAGCGGCCGCT
>NC_051417.1:470919-471357 GCF_015228065.2 Penaeus monodon
TAACGACCACTTTGAAGACGACGTAATGGAGATACCAAACGCAGTGAAGAAATGAGCACGAACTGCCGCGGGGCACAGCAAGCCGACATCTCGTAAACACAATCCAGACCATGAGTGGGTTTTGAAGACCGATCCCGGCGATTTTACGAATGAATTTCGGGCTTTCAGTAAAGGCAGACGAGCGAGAAAGTCGAGCGAGATCTCAGTGAGCTGAGTCAATGGGCGCCGTTTGCCAAGGATTACCCGCCTCCTCTCGAGCTTTCCCCGCGAGCTCTTCAGCCGAGCTTCCCACCTGAGCTCTCCACTCCATGAATCTGGCCTCCCTCTCCACGTGGAAACGGCTCTGCCACGCTCCAGCTCCATCTCCACCTCCACCATCATCCCTCCCCCCTGGCTCGTCGCCCCACTTTCGTCGTCCACTTTGGGCCGCCACCGTGG
>NC_051417.1:471466-471624 GCF_015228065.2 Penaeus monodon
CAGCCGAGGCCCTGAACCCTTGCCCTCCGCCCTGGCACCTCCCCTTCGCCCGAAGCATCCACGAACGAAGTCCTTTCCGCTCGAGTGCCTTCCGTTTCTGCCTCCGCCCGGAGTGAAGCCGCCAGACCCGGGAGGAAGGGCCACGTCGCTGCCGTCGG
>NC_051417.1:471992-472180 GCF_015228065.2 Penaeus monodon
GAAGCCATACCGAAGGGCGCCGTCGGGAGACAATTAGGCGAGGGCGCTGCCTAGGGACCGGGACACGAAATATTACTTACGTGCCAAGTCTGTCCCACAAGGAAGGGACACGTTTTTACTTTTTTTTCTACATACAAATACACTCACAAATGCTCAAATTCTTACGCAAGCACAAAGTCACACCCAAG
>NC_051417.1:472316-472382 GCF_015228065.2 Penaeus monodon
GGCACACATACGAACACGCGTATACAGATATACCGGAAATCTATTTTTAGGAAATTGAATGTTATA
>NC_051417.1:473616-473744 GCF_015228065.2 Penaeus monodon
CTGAAATAAGGAAGGGAAGGGCGCGACAGGTGACGGCATTCCCGAGCGCCAGGTGGACGCAGGGAGCCCCACTAAAGGTGAACAAGGCAAACACTTACGACTGGTAAACACGTCTTGGAAACCAATGA
>NC_051417.1:474912-474980 GCF_015228065.2 Penaeus monodon
AATGAATATGATGACCTTAAAAGGTGAATAATATCTTATGTAATGTAGTATAGTATATTCATAAAGAA
>NC_051417.1:476146-476236 GCF_015228065.2 Penaeus monodon
ATACCAAAACCAGATATGAAAATCCCAGTATTAAGGCAAGACTTCCTTGAACCCAACATTTGCGTCAACAGAGAGGCCACAGTCACAGCG
>NC_051417.1:476266-476495 GCF_015228065.2 Penaeus monodon
GCAGACCAGGCCATGGCCCGGTGATTCCGTCCGGCCACTGCGCTGATGGCCCGGACCAGTTATTAGGGAATTGTTTTTGGCACCATAAAGGCAGGCGTCTGGATAAACAGCGCCGTTGGGCGTTTCATGCTGAGGTCGACCTGGCACCTTTTTTCGGTTACGTTTTGATTTTAACTTCCTGCGGATTTTTATGGATACACGAAAAGACATGGGCACAAAGACATACAGA
>NC_051417.1:478218-478480 GCF_015228065.2 Penaeus monodon
AGATTCCTTTCTGTGTTTTATTAATTGTATTTAGTTTTGCTTTTGGTCATTTAAGTTTTAGCTTTGTTTTATTTGCTGTATAGCTCGGTTTGATTCCTTATATCAGTTTTATGTTTCACTTTTAGCCACCGTTTTGTTCAATTTTCTATGAATTAATACAGTATGTTTTATTTTGTTTTCCATCACGCCAACTACCTCTCACGTTAATAGATTTTGGACGCAAGCAAAACCTCCAAACTACCGGATATTGGGCCTATTATCA
>NC_051417.1:479261-479398 GCF_015228065.2 Penaeus monodon
CTTGTTTTCTCTTGGGTAGAAAAGAAAATCTGACCACTAATATTTTCTAGCAATTCCTGACTTTTGCACTGATCTTGAAAAATAATGAACGAAAGCTTTATTTCCTTGTGACATAAAACAGTCTGAAAACATTTCAT
>NC_051417.1:479509-479696 GCF_015228065.2 Penaeus monodon
GAAATTATGCAATTCATTTGAGGGTGGACAGTTGTTTTTCTATTCTGTCATGTGTTATGATTTTACATTGCGTGTAACAGTGTGCAGTTCGTAATTTATACTACAATATTATCATACAGTTTTTAATGAAATACGAAAGAAAGTATGTTGAATCCGTTTTCTCTCGTAGCCAAATGGTATTTTCAAT
>NC_051417.1:479719-479881 GCF_015228065.2 Penaeus monodon
TTGCTGTCTGTTCTAGTAATAAAATATTTATATTTTACGGTCAGAATAATGAAGGTAAAACAAAAGCATCAGTTAATTAGACTTCAAGGGCTCTGAGAAGGTTAGGTTGCCATATTGGACATTCTTTGAGGGAATAAGGAATGTATAACTATATGTGTTTGT
>NC_051417.1:480026-480220 GCF_015228065.2 Penaeus monodon
GACCCGAGTCGTCCGCCGTAAATCAGGCTGAGGGCGTTCTTCTCGGCCTCAGGATTGGCTATAATTGCCTGCTTCTCCCCGGGTCTTGGTAATTACAGGCTGTTTGCTGTCCTTAATCATCAGAGGTCCCCATGCTAATCGCCTGCTTAATTAGGCTGCGGGAGGCCCTTGCGTACCCCGGGGCTCTGTAATTT
>NC_051417.1:480494-480567 GCF_015228065.2 Penaeus monodon
GCTAAGTGGCGACGCAATTGTCCTTCTGGCAACGGACGGCCTCTCGCTGCCATTGTCTCGGGATGCCAGGCAA
>NC_051417.1:480992-481241 GCF_015228065.2 Penaeus monodon
CCGCCCGTTTCACACGAGCTCTGTCCGCGGGCGAGCGGCGGAGGAGGAGGATCTGAACACTCGGCTGAACCCCCGGCATTGCGCCCATCACAGGTGGGCTCGGGTTGCTCGGCCACACAACACGCGCTCGCCGCCCGCCTTAATTGGAAGAGAATATGCGCGATTCCACTCGCTCGCTTCTCTCGGCCGGGCTGTCTGGCGGCCTCTCCGCGGGTCGGATTGGCTGTCTGATGACTGTCTGTCTAGCGC
>NC_051417.1:482255-482395 GCF_015228065.2 Penaeus monodon
ACGCCAGACCGCAGACCTTCGGCCAGAGGTCTTCGCGGCCGTGCCCCGCCGCCGCTGCCCTGACGCGGTCACTTCCCATCGGCCTTGAGCCTTGAGGTGCCTCGGGAGGGCGCCGGCAAGAGGCGTTCATGGTCAGTGAC
>NC_051417.1:482507-482796 GCF_015228065.2 Penaeus monodon
TGCACGCACGCACACGCCCAGCATCCCCTTCTCCAGAGCACGGCCTGCGCATGCGCGGGCGAGGGGCGTGTGGCGGCTTGGCTCCCGTGCGTGCGTGGCGGTCGTATGGGCGGCCCCCGAGGGCGTGGCGGGTCGCGCGGGCGCTCGGGTCGTCGTCGAGAAGAGCATTAATATGGAAAGGTTTTCTTTTTCTCTTTTTCCTCTTCCCTTTCGTCTTTTCCTTACTTCTTTCCTTTGGCCGAAAGTTTTGGGATTCCCAAGTTGACGCGACGCCAGATGAGACCCCGGA
>NC_051417.1:483164-483605 GCF_015228065.2 Penaeus monodon
TCCCACCAGGGACGAGGATTTATATTCTTTCTAACGAGGTCTTCTTCGTACCCGACGGACAGGTCTGCGAAATGAGCCGCGCTCCGCAAATATTTTGCACAACTCGCAGGGCTGACAGGCACTTTCGCCACTGAACCTGTTTTCAGTCAATTATTTTTTATCCTCATCCTCTTCCCTTTGAGAAAAAAAATCGGAAAATGAGGGAAAAAAGTCTTCCGTCTCCCCTAAACCGAAGGGAAATGACCGTAGAGTCGAAATTTTGCCGAGATCCAAGGCCTCGACGGACCTTACGTGACGCAACGGACCGAATATTACATTCACATTAGTCAATTTTTATCCTCCTTATTTTTCGAGATTGTTTTTCCACCACAGGGCTTAGAAAGTAGGTTTTCCAATTGTAATGAACAACATGGAACCCTGACATGGTTCCCTTGAACGACA
>NC_051417.1:484233-484389 GCF_015228065.2 Penaeus monodon
CGCGCGCGCGCTTGGCCCGCAACAGTAAAGCGAGAACAAAGTAAGAGAAACTTTCATCACAGTCGTTTGCGTCGAGCCGATAGATGGCAGCAGTGAGGGCTCTCTGCCGAAGCGATTCGTCTCCTCGAAAAACAAACATCTAAGAATCATGAAGCA
>NC_051417.1:484484-484780 GCF_015228065.2 Penaeus monodon
CTAAGACGTCTTCTCTCTATGAGCTTGCTGTATTTGATGAAGCAAAATCAGACAGAACAAACCTTACAGTTAACAAGTGTAGCGTCAGCTCGATAGATGGGCGCAAGGAAGCGTTGAAAGGGTACGTTTTTTTCTATGCAGCAAGTTAGGGAACTCTCCTTTCTTAAACATTTGTCAGTCTGGTCTCATTATGGATCACGGAAACATATCGATTTTAAAAACTCTAAATTCGCATTAAATAGGAGAAGAAAGTGTACACGTCCGTATGTGTAAACCGCGTCCTTACTATGTATGTT
>NC_051417.1:484823-485967 GCF_015228065.2 Penaeus monodon
TGTACTAAAAACTTTCAGGTACAAACTGGCTCTCTACAAGAAACGCAGGTGCCCATTTCCAGCTGTAGAATCCAGGTGCAGCAGAAAGCAGCCAGTAAAAGACGCAGAGGGTGGACGGGAAGGCCCTCGGGGTTCGGCGGGATGGGGGAGGAAGGAGGGAGAGGGAGGAGAGGGGGATTGGAAGGGAGGAGAGGAAGGAGTGAGAGAGGAGGAAAGGGGAGGAGAGGAAGGAGAGGGCGGAGTGAGAGAGGAGAGGAAGGGGGATCGTGTACTGCCTTGAGCTACCAGGTGAGGACGGAGTCTCCCTTTCTTGGCCAAAAAGGATGAAAAACGAAGCGGGTCGCGCCCGCGAGGAACAAAGAGCCAACAGCTTTTTTTGACTCGGAGATACGTCGTCATTACGACAGGTTGTCGAAGCTGCTCTTCACATTATCAAAGTGTTAACAATAGAGGTTTTAAAAACAAGCATTTGATAGTTTGTGAAGGAAGCTGACAAAAACAAAGGGAGAGGGTTAATCACGCGATATTGTTTACTTCTATAAAATGTTCAAATCTTTATGAACCCTAACCTTATAAAAATTAGATGGGAGAGATTAAGCAGGATTAGGAGTGTGTTCGATATCATCGTTTAAACAGATACAAATCTCAGTCAAGAGAGTACAAGACGTCGGTATAAGGCGGTGAGCATTGTAAGGCACAACCATTATGCTTATTTCTACAAATTTTGTGGACAATATACTTGAAATGATGATTTAGGGCTTCAGTAAAATCAGCAAATAAATAATTCATACAATGAACATTTAGTAAAGATAAAAATCAATGCATTGAACAAAGTCGAGGAGAAACTCGAATCAGTGATCATAACAGACATACTTAAACAGTTATTACATCAAATCAAGCTTTACTTCAACGAAGATTTGTGTCTCTTTTTAAACCAGGAAGAAAATCAGGAAACATATATTTTCTTTTAGCATGTCGCCAGGGAAGCGCCAGATAACAAACAGGAGGTTGATTGTTGACTCCGAGCCGCTTGGAGGAGGCCTCGGCGGGGAGAGTTTCCTTCAGAATTGTTTCTCTTTGTCTTCCCTCTACTCTTTTTCTCTCATTGAAAAGAGTTTATTACGAACAGAGAGGGTGGTTGAAG
>NC_051417.1:486134-486324 GCF_015228065.2 Penaeus monodon
GAAAAAAGCTGAAATAAAAGATTCCCACAAGACCCGGATGTACCCAGTGGCACTTCCGCGCGGTCGAGCCTCGCGCTGCGGCGCCGCTGCTCTCGCGGGACCCGCCTTGGCCCTCCTCGCCGGCCCGATGGCTCTTTCTCTACCGTTAGAAATTAGATTTTTTATCAGGAAATAATAGACAAAGAAGTAG
>NC_051417.1:486364-487632 GCF_015228065.2 Penaeus monodon
TTCATCACTAGTTTTTTTTATCATCATTGTTGATACTTTATTTTGTGATGGGTTTTCTTTGATATTAAAAGAATCCTTATCGTTGTTATATCCAACAATAGTAGTAATAGTATTAGCAATACCACCTTGTCATAATGACCCTAATCAGCGCTGATATCGCCATTGCATCAGATACAGTAAGATTCTCCCTATATGTAAAGTGGCAGCGGGGAACGTAGCGCCAAAACGACAAAGCATTAAGTAACAAAGCCTGATTTTATTCACACTGGATTGTCGGCGAGAACGTTTTGCTGGTCCGAGCAGGTCGCGGTGCTGGAGGCGTGACCACGCTCCTCGCCTGAGGCCCATTCGCCTGGCTCTCAGCTATGGACGTATGGTGTGTGTTTTGTTATACATGAGCCATCAGATTTTTTATTGAAGGAATATCTATTTCCAAAGCGGTTAGACAGCCTGAGATTATTCATTTGTGCATTTTTTTTTACGTTGTATTTTTTGTTTGTATGTTTTTATAGAAAATATATCTTATTCACATCAATGTATGTCATATATAATCTAATAAAAAAAAAGTATTATGCTTCATATTTCGACTGATGAGTCAGTTCTTTGTGACTGATACTTTTTGAAAAGATATTTCATGATAAACTTTGCACAGGCAAACAGCCAGCCTAAAGGAGGTTTCCGTCCCTGACAGCATCTTCAAGTGGGTTTAGCAGCACTTGACATCGGTGCTTTGGCTCACGAAAGGACTGACAGAATGCTAGTTCCTCACCAGAAGTTCGTTATATAATGTCTTTTTTTTCTTTCTCTCTTTCCTTTTTATAGGATTTATATACCCAAGCCGTCTGAAGTTTTTCTTCTTCTCCTTTTTGATTCCCTTTTTCTAGGAGAAAAGGGGAAGCTCTGCCAGCACAAAGAGGCGACGTTGCCGGCTACGGACAGGGATGCAGCGCTCTGCCGGGGAGCAGCCGCCGTGTGAATGCCCGCGCCATTGCCGGCCAGGCGTGGGTGCTGGGCTGGCATGGCGGAAATCTACCCTGTTATGGCGATTTTACCGCAAGGCATTTGGTTAGAGCTCTTCAAGGGACCCCTTCTTTCGGTTCATTAAATATCATCTCATGATTTTCACTCATGGTTTCGAAAAAGGAAAGGCTTCCAGGAACCCTTGGAAAGAGCTGGCTAATAATCAGCTTATGGCAATTACAGGCGAAGGCAGACGGAGCCTGGCTCGGCGCCGGGAATTTGCGCGGCCACCTCGGTTCCCACGATCT
>NC_051417.1:488212-489244 GCF_015228065.2 Penaeus monodon
TACAGGGTATTGAGTTACCGCAGGGGAACATGAGACGGGACACCTGGCATGCAGAGCCTGCCACTGTTTTTGATGTGATGTTACATTTCATTCACAATGGAAGCCGGTTATTTTTGTCTGGTTCCGTTTTCGGAAAAGAGTGCCTCTATTTTCTCTGTTTATGCAATTATTATTTATTTTATTCCAATGTATACGTATTGCAAGCTATTGTAAAGAAAACTATATTCATGTTTATTTCGTTTTTCTCACAGCGTTTGCGTCATACATCATGCCGATGGCATACCATCATTTTGCTTTGCTTCTGGCCCGTAATTGTTATAAATTGCATCATCAAGAGGGTCCCGCGCGAGGGTCTGGCGGCCATTACATCCCCATAAACGCAGCGGGTGTCTGTAAGTGCGCCAAGTACACTGAGCATTACAAACTCTCGTCGCAGCTCTTGCCCCGTAATGTAATGCTTTCCCGAAGTCTGGTGTTACAAACTCGGACATAAATCATTCCTGCTGTGGTGGTCGTCGGCGTCGGAATGCTGCTAAATACCCCACGCCGTAATGGAAGAGTACTTGCTGCATGATTGAAAAGGCGAAGAGTTATTTCCGGCACGCGACGAAAGGTTAACTGGATATTCAGGGGAAGATATGCGGCCCAGATTGACATTAGGGGGTTAAAATGCCAGGCGATGTATCTTGTGGCTCACCTTCGTGGCTGACATTTTAAGGTAAGCTAAAGGCAATTTAATTTTCAATAGAATAGCCTATCGCTGCAGTTTAAACTCAGCAAGTGTACTGTTCTGTTAGTTTTTCCACAGTGTTCTTCATGGTATGACTTTATATAGCCAAGAAGTGTTAGAGTGGAATGTTGTAAAGTATTTTTTGCTTCTCTTTAGCGAAACATTTTGTAAATAGTGTGCTTTATTGCGTTTTTTGTGTTCTTGTTCCTAGGAATAACATATAAGTTTAGAGCGAAAAGAAATTCATATTAGTAGAAGAATTTTATAGATATTCTCTGAAATCTACTACCTTGGCTGGTCAA
>NC_051417.1:489331-489787 GCF_015228065.2 Penaeus monodon
AACTCATATAAAATAGAGATAGCATAAAATTTACAATAAGTGTCCGGAAAGAAAACGACAAGGATAGATTTTCACTTCAAAGATACATTGCGCTTGCAGCCACAGCTTTAATTATGCTGGAGTACCTTGTTCCCAACTGAGGTTCTGACTCGCGCTCACACACCAAGCCAGGGAATAGCCAAAGCCAGGACACCGCAAGGAAAGCATAACCTGGACTCCACAGCCACACGTGCACGTACTGCAGAGCTTGCTTTCATCCAATCAGGGAACAAATCAGAGCCAATCTTAGAGCCAGCTTTGATAAACAACTTTCGGCGACAGAGAATATTCACTTTGTACTCGGGGGAACGTTTTGCAAAGGCTGAGATCCTGCAGGTAACGTACTCGGCGTTCGGTTGCATCCTCGTTCACTGCTCACAAAAAGGGTTCAGCAACATTGTTAGGAGGTACGGTAAT
>NC_051417.1:489925-489994 GCF_015228065.2 Penaeus monodon
GCTTGTTAATAGTGATAATGACATCAACAATGTGCCAAAATTGTTTTCTCTCGCATTATGAGAGAAAGA
>NC_051417.1:490335-490719 GCF_015228065.2 Penaeus monodon
ACCACAAAGCCTGATACAGCAGGCCCATTTGATGTGACAATAAGAATACCCCTACGTGTTGAATTCATGTGATGATCATAAACAATGGTGGATCATAATAGCGAGAAAGGTTTTGCAAAAATTTACAAGAGAAAAGTAGGGTAGTGAGGCTGTATAAATAATTCATATAAACAATTCACACACACAAACGCAGCCATCCACCATCGCTTACTAACCCCGACTTCGTTACAGCGAAAGGCCCCTTTGTTTCATTACTGGCTTGAAGGTTGATTGCCGCCGCCGTAAGCATTGGCGGAAGGGAGAACGGGAAGGGGAACGGAAGAGGGAATTGGCAACACTGCTCATCTGCTTGTAACGTTTCTTGGAATCTTCGTCACTAACGAG
>NC_051417.1:491353-491421 GCF_015228065.2 Penaeus monodon
TAAGAATTGATTATAACCTTAGTTGTAATATGCATTTGTTAGAGGAAATGACAAATCACTCAGAATTA
>NC_051417.1:491992-492155 GCF_015228065.2 Penaeus monodon
CTTTTCCTTCCTGAGTATGAAATAGGGCTATGCACTGCCACTTTACGCCTTTCGAAGTGAACAAAGAGGAGATGGAATAATGAAAGAAAATGTTAGTGAAAAATGCCGACGACGTCCGTAGATTAACAACAGAATTACATTAACAAGTTAAACGAGTTCTTTC
>NC_051417.1:493728-494285 GCF_015228065.2 Penaeus monodon
TCGCCGCTGACATTTCCTCACGCACAGTGCTGTCGGTCCGAGCGACATGCCAAGTGTCAGCCGCAAGTGGATTATCAATATTCTCATCCGGCGATTCCTATCCAAGGTTGCCCGTACCTGGAGGGGCGTATTTGCACTCCTCAAAGAGTAAACAGGGGTTTGTAGTCATAATCATAATGTACACAGTATACCAGTACACACGATGAATTATGCAGAGCAAGTGATACAGTACACCCTTTGCAAATCAGTTGATAAGGAGAGCAACCAGCAAGGCAAACTCCTCCCTCTCTCGTCTTATCGAGGTACAAATATGTAGCACTCTATCGATGTTATCGTTACTTCAAAACTTTTATAGTCTCTCGGTACACAGACTCAATCATAGAAAATGGTTCTTAGTTTATAGGTGTGCATGTAAACCTGAGAGAGAATAGTATATTAAATGTTTATCCCCTACAAATATACGAGGGAATTCGGGTAAGTATCTGAATTTCCTCGAATATCCGTGTGAATGTGAGAATGCAACCGAATATGCTACTTTTGCTATTCCTAATTATTGA
>NC_051417.1:494777-494944 GCF_015228065.2 Penaeus monodon
GCGTACACATATCATGTCACGAGCGCATGTTTACGTGCGCGCGGCTAACAGAAAAGTTAAAAGGCGCCTCCACCGCCCACGGAAAGGCTGGCTGGATGAGTGATGCCTGACACACACCAGGAGGTGAAAACACATCCTTTGCTGCGATGGAAACGCCGAACGCAGGG
>NC_051417.1:495207-495374 GCF_015228065.2 Penaeus monodon
GGGGTGGCGTGGTGGTGGGTGCTTCTCTTGAACACGTCCAGGGGGGGGGGGGGGTCAAGTATTGCCGAGTGTGCATATGTTTTAGATATATTTTTTTCTATTTTTTTTTTAGGGGGATTGTTTTTTTGTTTCCAATCATTTTGATTTGTTATTATTGAATCACATTT
>NC_051417.1:498557-499363 GCF_015228065.2 Penaeus monodon
ATTTTAAAAAGATAATAAATCAAAGTAATTAGTAAATAAAAAGAGACAGATCTGAACAAACATCATGCACATTCACCAATAACTTACCCTCCCCCCCCTCACTTCCCCCGCACGGACGCGTTCAAGGGGAGCATATGTAATTGTTTCTTACCCATCATTTTCTAGTCATGCAGATAGGAGTAAGTATCATTTTTTTTGAGGAATTTGCCCCACTAACTTCCCTTCTTTAGAGTTACGGATTAAAGTGTTTGAATTTGACTTTGAATCCTGAACAGGGCAGAGAGGAAGAAAAAGGCGAGGAACAGAAGACGAGAGAGAGAGAAACAGAAACAGGAGACATGAGCGAACAGCTGATATATTCCTCGCGAGGCTCCACGCGGCCGAAGCACAGCCAGATAGATAAATTTGTGCTTTCGTAAGGCAAGGTACTGCCTGGGAGGGAAAGCCTGCAAAACACATTACTTGGCCACAATTAAAAGTTATTCTGCAGTGTTACAGGGACTCCCATTTCCTTCGCGAACGCTGCCTTCAGCAAAAAGCAGATGTGTTTTACCGTCCGGGTTGTACACATCCTAAGGTGAGGGAAATGTCTTCATAAATTGCGTTGAGAATGGATTGCTGGGGAACGAGAACGTAAACGGGAAAAGAAAGGAAATCATCAGAACGTTTCTCAGATTCTATGAAGAAAATAATTTAATTTTCAGTCGCGTACAAATAGTTATTCTCCTGAGAAAGGAATGCAGGTAAACACACTTGCTCACAAAAGCAAGAATTTGCTGTTCAAGGTCATGAGCGCTTGCTCAGTT
>NC_051417.1:505469-505774 GCF_015228065.2 Penaeus monodon
AAGCAAGAATTTTTGTGGCTTATTTTTGTCCCGAGCAGCCGCCGGCTCCTGGGACGGCCTGGCTGACAGCTGCAGCCCCTGATGGCCTAAAAACGCTCGCAAGTTTGGGCCTCGAAGTCCATGATAAGAAAAAGGGAGAAATTACTGCCTTGCGAGAGAGGCCGCTACTCCTCTGCTCGCCTTTGGCTCGCTCGGCGCCGGACCTTCCCAGGGTATACACTGGAAAGGAATAGGATTGTTATAAATGTTATTGTGATATTCATCATGGTAATTATAAAACCAATAAATACGTTGATGCAATGGAG
>NC_051417.1:506300-506461 GCF_015228065.2 Penaeus monodon
TTAAGGGCAGATAAACTATCAGAAAACAAAAGTACACATCGCGGCCGCTGTTATTGCCAGAGGCTGCTCGGCTCCCTCGGGGAAGACAGGGAACTTGGAGGATTAATGTGAACTGCAGTGTATTTAGAAGTGATTGTGGGAGGTAAGGATTTTTTCTCCGA
>NC_051417.1:506662-506885 GCF_015228065.2 Penaeus monodon
GTGTCTGTGTGTATTATGAGTATGAACGCACGTGTGTGTAGGTGTTTACCGTATGATTGGTAACATCTGCCGCGACAGCTGTGTTAAGGAACAGCCTCGGGGAAGGTGCAGGCGGGGACGAGGCGCTGATTCCTACGCAATTCCAACTTCATCTGCAATGTCTTTGGAGCTTAAAGCCGCCTTTCTTTTCGCGATACTTCTGAAAATATTTTACGCGTTCACT
>NC_051417.1:507105-507389 GCF_015228065.2 Penaeus monodon
CGTACTCTTACTGCGCTGCCTGTTTATGCCTCCCTCCCAGCCACGCTTGATATATCATTGTTGTCTTTCCGTTCCGAGGCAGCTACGCGTATATACATAAGAATTCGTTCTTGGCCGCCTACTGCAGCTTGTTAAAGGCGTGATTAATAGATCTCGTAAGACCAATATTACAAAGGGAAATGGAGACTCCTCATCGGCAGCGCTCGGGAGGATCAATCTTATTCGTTTATTATATGTGCGCAAGTTTAGCAAATGAAGGATGAAAAAAGGTATTTATTGCGTTT
>NC_051417.1:507565-507717 GCF_015228065.2 Penaeus monodon
AAAGGGTTATTGATACCGCCGCGTTTTATGCCTTTCTCCCGACCTTTTTTAGCGCGTCGCGTTAGGGCCGGAGGAGCTGTGGGCTCCGGAAGCAATCAAGGGAAGGGAGCGGCTTGCTTTATTCCTGCTTCGGTGAGCGTCGAGTATCAACA
>NC_051417.1:508052-508348 GCF_015228065.2 Penaeus monodon
TGAAACCCCAGCGCCTTGGAGGCTTCGGCGCGGCTCCTCCGGCGCCGGACCCGCGATAATGGCTTTGTATATAACAGTTAGAAGCGTCGGCTCCGTTGCGCGCTATTTCACGAGCTCCTGAGATCCCCTGCTGTTTATTTGCGCGGTTATTTTTTACGTATTCACCAGTGCAGCATTTGTAAACGCAATTTTTAATTCATATGTATGTTTTCTTCCCATTTCTATTAATTTTATGATTCATGTGGGTATATATTCTGGAGGGGCCGCGCTTAGCGACAGTCAACAAACTTACTTCG
>NC_051417.1:508701-509054 GCF_015228065.2 Penaeus monodon
ACCGCAAATAAGAAGAGGTATTCTAGGCTTTTTCATAATATCTTTACATCTCAGATCATCTACACCAGTATCCTGCTAATTTCCAAATTATTATCCAGAGTAATTTGCCAGTTATCAAGCATTTATCACTACCAATATTCCTTTATCAAATAATGGTCAACATAATCCTGCCAATCTGTTTCCACTAAACCGTCAAGATTATCTTCGCCGCGATTTCGAAAAATCTGGTTGTCAAATTCTGGTCCTGGTTATTCAACGGGTCGTTCTCGTCGGGTCCGTCGTCGACATGTAGCTAGTCGTTTTAGGTCTGGCTCCCTCGGCGGGTCGTCTTATTTTCTCTTCCCCCTTGTCCG
>NC_051417.1:509163-509408 GCF_015228065.2 Penaeus monodon
AACTGGTCGTCACCGTTCCTTCCTTCGCCTGGTCGTTCATTTTTCAGCTGACAATGAATGCAATTCAGCTGGTCGCCTCCCATTCGGTCGTTATCCACCTGTTCGCCGTCCCTAACGAGCTTGCTCCCCCCACCCCCCCTACGCCCCTTTTCATGATGACCGCCATTAAGAAAACAGGAGGACCTCGTGTCCCGCGAGATGTCATCAAGCCTCAGATCGCCCATTGGACGTTCGCAGGCTTTTGC
>NC_051417.1:509649-510227 GCF_015228065.2 Penaeus monodon
CATCCCTCCCTCTCCCTGCCCTCCTTCCCTCCCGCCCTCAATTCTCATTCCCTTTTTTTTTTCTTGCTCTCCTTTTCTTATCAGAGAGGCCTGTATGGCAGAGGGCATTTGTCATCCTGTCTTGAGATCGATTTGTCTCCTGCCGCGCATTAGTCCCCGTCCGACCCAGCACGCCAGCCCTCAGGGAGGACCGAGGCCCTTAATTGTGCTTTGTCTGCTCAGCATTTACGACTCCTGTGACAAGCGTGTGTTTATTTCGCTGTAAGTACATAGGCGCCTTTGTTTTATAGGGTGCTAGTGCTTATATCAGTGTGAGTTTAAGGGTCCTGGCGTCTGTTATTTTCTTTTAGGGTGTTAGTGACCATGTCAGCGTGTATTTAAGGGTCATAACCTCTTTGCTTTTTATAATGTTAGTGTCTCTATTTCAGTGCGAGAACTCAAGAATGGATAGTTGTATGAGGTTTATGGATGGCGTGTGTTAAGTGGATAATGATTTTAGTGAGTCAGTATATGGGTCAGTAGTGGTTTGGCAATACTGAGTTCCAGTTACTATAGTCTGTATTTATCCTTAATTCATA
>NC_051417.1:512968-513178 GCF_015228065.2 Penaeus monodon
TATCAACACTCGCCATCCTTCTGTGTAGGTCCAGGAGAAGGGCCTGCCTGTGTCCTCTTCTCCTGCCACTGTCAGCTGTTTCCCCAAACCACATCCTGGCTTCCTCTCGCTCAATCTCGGGTTCCATCTCGGCCGTTTTTTCTTTCCGCTCCAGCATCTTTCCCTACGCTTCTGACTGAATGTTCCTCCACCTGTCCGTTTTCCCGGTGC
>NC_051417.1:513228-513548 GCF_015228065.2 Penaeus monodon
GTTCTTCGTCCCTTATTCTACTTTCATGCTTCTTCCCTCTTTGTAGCGCTGCCTATTTAAGCTGTTTGTTGCTGCCCACGCCTCCGCAGCGTCAGTAGAGGAGACCCCCACAGTGCAAGAATACATAGAGTACTATCTTTAGCACAATTAATCGAAAACTACTGACGTTTGTTAACTACCTTGATTGTGTAGTTATCCTGTATCGTATTACTATTTTTTTTCATTAACTGTCTAAAAGTAAGAGTTCGTTATATCAAAATTCGCGAAGGAACAAGCGAGAATGTCTCCAAACAACTTGGGTACTTTCACACAGGGCGAAG
>NC_051417.1:513738-514192 GCF_015228065.2 Penaeus monodon
TTTTGGAGGGGGGGGGGGGTTACTCACTAATGGCACAGATATACTTCGAAAATGAAAATTAGATATTCTGTCGACAGAAGGAAACAAAGATCCCAGCCGGAAAAGTCGTTTGACGTTGCAAATATGAACCATAGACAACAGCTTTGGCATTTTTTTTTTTAACCTGTGGTGTTCCAGCATCATTTAGGACATCAATTTCTAAGTCGTTAAGTCGTTGTGTTCTGCTACGATTCCCTACTGTACGTCAGTTATAGTTTCTTTCTAAGTCTTGAGTTTCATTAATGACTTTCTAGGAGCGCTTTGCTCCTCGTATAATTAGTGAAGACTTTCTAGTATTTTCATCTTCGTCAATTCGATTAGTTCCCTTTATCAGTTTTCGTTTTTTTATCCGAATTGTTCGTTATTTACCAATGTTGTTGTAATGATTTTCGTCTTTAGCATTTTTTTTTGGATG
>NC_051417.1:514375-514614 GCF_015228065.2 Penaeus monodon
CCCTAACTTATTCCCCCCCCAAAAAAAAACTCCCCCCCCCAACAAGCGTGCGTCGAGGGGCATCGCATTAGAGAGATCAATACAGCGCTGATTCGAGCCTCTCCTAATTAACCATCCGTCTTTTTTAAAAATAATGTATATAAGCGAAGCAACAATTAACGGTGGATATTTTTTTAATCACGCTGAGAAGGTGAGAACATTATGCCTCATCTTTCCTCCTCTGCTCTTCCCCTCGCTGA
>NC_051417.1:516251-516483 GCF_015228065.2 Penaeus monodon
CCTCAGCGGGGAATAGCCGCGAACCCCCTCCCGTCTCCCCCCACCCCCACCCGATTGCCTCCCTCGGGCGCTGCAGGAGAGAAGGCTTCAGCATTGAGCATTCACGCCAAGGAGCCGAGTGCAGGAGGCTGCGGACCACCGAAAGGAGGTGCTTTAAGAACCAGAACGGGGGGTAGTTGTTAGAGTAGCAGAGGAAGCTGTATTTAAAAGGAGGTGTTTAGAACGGTATTCA
>NC_051417.1:516810-517036 GCF_015228065.2 Penaeus monodon
ATAAGAAAAACCGTAAACGAAGTCTTTGCCGGAGTATAATGAGCGCCGACCTCTCCTCTCTCTTTTCTCTCTCGCCGCCTAAAATCAGCGGATGAATCATGCTTAAGAAGTCTACGCACGACGCCCCGCGTTTCAGCGCCGCTCGGCAAAAGAGTCTGCGATAAAAGATTCTGAGAATTATCTCTGATTATGGGCACCTTTGAAGCTTTAAGGGATGCCTCGCCGC
>NC_051417.1:518089-518372 GCF_015228065.2 Penaeus monodon
TGCATGTGTGTGTGTCTATCAAATGAACCATGAGCAACATGAAAATACAAAAGGCCTACTCAGAATGGTCCAGGTAAAAAATAAGAATATTAAAGCTTAGAATCTTAGCGCTGTCGTAGGCGGTACATTATTGGAAGGTTATATCTATAAATATGATACGACGCGCAATTTCGTCAGTAATGTAAGACACAGTTACTGGCCGTTACTTTGGGCTTACAATTACAATACATCATGGTATTTATACTGTGTCTAAATAAAGGTTTGTGTAATCAGAAAAAAAAAT
>NC_051417.1:518689-518882 GCF_015228065.2 Penaeus monodon
AAAGGAGCAAGCAAAATATACAAATGCATAAAAGGAATAGGTGCAGAGAATAAAGAAAGCATCAGATGAAGGAATAATGAAAATGATGCAAAGAAATTGCAATCCCAAAGTAACGGCCAAAGTGGCGTCTTACATTACTAGAGAAATTGCTCGTCGTATCATGTTTATAGATATAACCTTCTTATAACGGGCG
>NC_051417.1:519630-519801 GCF_015228065.2 Penaeus monodon
TCTGTATATATGTTCCCTGCTTGTGCATATACATTTCTGTCAAAATTCAAAAGTCTAATCACGTTCTTCTTCTTGCATTATTCATATAAACGAATGTCAAAATGGTGATGTGCACTTTGGACTTATGCCTTTCGATATAAGTAAATGAATATGCATACTTTCTTACAAGAG
>NC_051417.1:520584-520846 GCF_015228065.2 Penaeus monodon
GAAGGAATCTGTTATCCGTTCCCTGCAAATCTTGCCTTTGTTTCTGCACATTTCAGTTGAATTAACTTGCTCTGCTGAATGCCATTCGAAATTTTATTGCTTTGTTTAAGCGCATGAGTTTTATTTAGACTTTCACTCTTTTGTTTTATTGCAATTCTTATTTTCGACAATAACAAGTAAATATTCCTTTCCTATTTACTGTTCATGAAGATATCTAATTATAAATCATTTCTAAGCGATGCCGAGTTAGCTAGTCTTTATC
>NC_051417.1:521692-521866 GCF_015228065.2 Penaeus monodon
GCGAAATCCCCGGCGCGGCCCCGCGCGGCGCGGCCGTGATCCCGCAGTCATTTACGAGGGATTACGGAGGAAAGTAATTCAGGAGATTACGCAATCAGGAGGCGGCCGCGGATGATCCCTTCTCAGTTCTTAAGGGAATTATAAACTTCGCTTCGGATGGCGCGGGAGACGGCC
>NC_051417.1:522186-522349 GCF_015228065.2 Penaeus monodon
GACAGACAAACCGTCCTGCAGACACGCGAACAACTGCACTCGTGTTTTGATTAAGGGTCAAAAGACAGACCGGAAGTGAACCTGGAACTGCTCCTCTGGGATCTATAATTCATGAAGGAACGTTGCTCTGTATTGCGCGCAGCAATTATTATAGAGTTAATTT
>NC_051417.1:522859-523171 GCF_015228065.2 Penaeus monodon
GGTATATAGGAATGGGGAGTGTAATCTATATGTAACTATTAAGTGGTGGATTCGTATAGGGGGGGGCGAGTGAGGTAGGGGGGAGAGATAAAGACGAGCAAGAAAAATACAAATGCATAAAAGGAATAGGTGCAGAGAATAAAGAAAGCAGCAGATGAAGGAATAATGAAATGATGCATAAGAATTGCAATCCCAAACGTACGGCCAAAGTTGCGTCCCTTTACATTACTAGAGAAATTGCTCGTCGTAATCATGTTTTATAGATATAACCTTCTTATAACGGCCGCACACCACACAGAAGACAAACACCCG
>NC_051417.1:523908-524155 GCF_015228065.2 Penaeus monodon
AAGAGAGAGAGAGAGTCCAGTATATAATGTTCCCTGCTTGTGCAATACATTTCTGTCAAATTCAAAAGTCTAATCACTTCTTCTTCTTGCATTATTCATAATAAACGATGTCAAAATGGGTGATGTGCAACTTTGGACTTATGCCTTTCGATATAAGTTAAATGAATATGCATACTTTTTTCTTACAGAGAAAAGTAATGACTAGAAGAAAACGGTATAAAAGTGAATGTATGAATATGCATATAAA
>NC_051417.1:524290-524362 GCF_015228065.2 Penaeus monodon
TATAGTTGTGTGTGTGTTTTTTTTTTTACCATATATACAATACATGCACCCCACCCACACACAACATTCACG
>NC_051417.1:525631-525909 GCF_015228065.2 Penaeus monodon
AGAAAGGAATCTGTTTTATCCGTTTCCCTGCAAAATCTTGCCTTTGTTTCTGCACATTTCGTTGAAATTACTTGCTCTGCTGAATGCCATTCGAAATTTTATTGGCTTTTGTTTAAGCGCATGCGTTTTATTTAGACCTTTCCACGTCGTTTGTTTTTTAATTGCAATTCTTTATTTCGACAATAAACAAGTAAATATTCCTTTCCTATGTACTGTTCATGAAGATATCTAATTATAAATCATTTGCTAAGCGATGCGGGTTAGCTAGTCCTTTAATC
>NC_051417.1:526148-526249 GCF_015228065.2 Penaeus monodon
ATTCAGTGTGAGCTTTTAAATTTGAGAGAAAAATATAGGGAGTCAACATACGTAGATAAACAGTAGGCTGAGAAAGGATGAAGGACGAGAATGAATTTGAG
>NC_051417.1:526313-526575 GCF_015228065.2 Penaeus monodon
TAAAACAAGGTGTATTGGAGTAAAGGATGGCAAGGAAACAGAATCAAAAGCAAAAATTGATGAAGAAGCTAAGGAAAAGAAAATAAGTTAGAAGAGGAAATGGGATATAAAAGAGAAGGTTAGAGGTTAGAGAGTAAGAAGAAGAACAAGGAGAAATTAGAGAATGTGCATTTTAATATATAAACAACAGGAATGAAAGGACCACGAAATAAAGATCGAAGAAAAATAGATAAAAAGGAAAGAACAATAAAAAGGAGTACAA
>NC_051417.1:526915-527098 GCF_015228065.2 Penaeus monodon
TCAGCGAAATCCCCGGCCGGCCCCGCGCGGCGCGGCCGTGATCCCGCAGGTCCATTTACGAGGGTTACGGAATAAGTAATTCAGGAAAGCATTACTCAAATCATGATGCGGCCGCGGATGATCCCTTCTCAGTTCTTAAGGGATTATAAACTTCGCTGTCGATGGCGCGGGAGACGCCGGAGG
>NC_051417.1:527471-527731 GCF_015228065.2 Penaeus monodon
CATACAGAGATACATACAAACCGTCCTGCAGACACTCGAACAACTTCCCTCGTTTTTTGATTAAGGTTCCAAAGACAGAACCGAAAGTAACCTGGGGGGGGGGAGAAAAACTGCTTCCCTCTTGGATCTATAAGTCATGGAAGGAAACGTTGCTCTGTCTTCGCGCGCACAATTAATTATGAGTTAATTTCCTTAATTAATACCTATTGTATAGTCAATTAATACAATGCCAAGGGAAACAATCTGTATCAAGGCAAATC
>NC_051417.1:528191-528418 GCF_015228065.2 Penaeus monodon
CATAAATAGTGTTCTTTCCTGGAAAGTTCTTCAGAAGTTTTATTTAAACATGACTTTATTAATGTGATATTAATCACTCCGCGTTCGGATCCGCTCGCCCAGCTCGGACGAACAAGCAAAATAGTCGCAAGAGAACTTTTTGACTCCGTCCACCTTATCCGGACAAGCCGTCAACGTGATGGCTCTGCCTGTAAACAAAGAAGATGCCGGACGTCACTAACGCTGCG
>NC_051417.1:528476-529084 GCF_015228065.2 Penaeus monodon
AACTTCTGAGGCCTTCCCTACAATGCGACTGGCTCTAAAGTAAACACCTACTATTCTGTTATATCAACGCTTTTTATTTTACTGCATAGGTTTTGTAACTACTCTGATGCATAGGTAACTTATCTGCTACTAACAAGCACTAAAATAACCTTTGATAATAACATTACACTGCCATAAAATTGCCAACTTGCTTATTGGCTGCTTGAAACTACCAGTGTTTGCCTCCAATTGCCGCTGTGACGTCAGCTCGTCTTGCCAAGGAGGGCGAGATGAATTTGTATTGGACGCCAACACTGGGGTCCTTGATAGTCAAAACTTCTTGTCTACCTTGTTTGGCGAGGAGTTCCCAACGCAGCATAAGTAACCATTTTTTTATGATCAAATCTGTCGAAGAATCTACAGAAAGTGTGTATAACAGGTTATATGAAGATGTGCATAGCTTTGCACAGATTGACAGACGACTATAACCAAATTGACTGCGTATTTCAGCTGAGTCTTGCAGGGGCCGAGGGGTTCGAACACAAACTCTTTGTCCCTCTGAGTTAACATGTTTGTCCTGCCGAATTCGACTAACCATTTTCGAAACGCAGCATTTTCGTCGTATCCAC
>NC_051417.1:529153-530400 GCF_015228065.2 Penaeus monodon
CAGTATGATTGTGGGTGTGGCTAATTTTTGTAGGGGGGTTCCTTTTAAAACCTGTCCATATTATTGTTAAAACTGCCAAATAAAAGTCACAGATGCATAGTCTGTCAAAGACGTCCATCCAACATCTTTTGTTCTGAGGCATATACCTGAATACAAGAAATGAATCTTACTTAACATTATATGGAGACAGGAAGTTGGAAAAAACATAACATTTTCAAAACAAACCAATATAACCTAACAAACTGTGATGGGGGATTCAATGATAGTGTTGTTCCATGGAAAATAAGATTATGAGAAAGTCATGAAGGTATGTTGCATGCCATATAAACCAATTATGGATACACATGCAACTCATATAGTAAAAAGGGGGGAAAACAAAAAAAAACTAAAAAGTTTAATATATTATAGGACTAACATTCCGATGCAATGATTCGAGAGTTCCACAATGAAATGGCCCTAAATCATCCTGGGCTCCAAGGTCCGCCTATGGAGTTTAATAACAGTGACGGTGAAGAAACATTGAAACACAGACTAAAGGACTGGTAGTGTGGTAAAAATGAAAAAGATACGGTCTGGTACTTCACGGAAGATTATACCGGCAAAATATGATCAAATTTTCTGAAGCCACCAGACAATGTAAAAGGGTGGCCATCATTTACATAGAATATCAACTGAATTAATGCATATAGAATGAGTGTTGAAGTTTCGCTCCTGATTAACATAACTGTATTCATGGCCATACGCCGAGGAGTTAATTCCTGGGTAGGAGGACGAGCCTTGTTGCAGGAGAACTTTGCTCGGTTGAGTATACTAGGAGACGTCCAATTTTGGTATTTGTCAAGTACACAAGATTCGTCTTAACCAGCAAAAGAATAGTCCTAAGGTTATCATGGATTGGAGAATATAAAATGTAGCTTTCCTTTCTCACCACCAAAGTAAACGAAAATAATTGACTTGATTTCAGTGAAAGGTAGACAGGAAATGTTTTCCTTATTCGTAATCTCGATTTTTTTTTTGAGAAAAATTAAAGATCTTCATCAACTAAGTTGGGCGAATGTATTAGTTTACCCCTTCTTCTTACGATTCTGAGGTCAAGCCTTCCATATAAGAGTTAGCATTGTGCATGTTGACAAGTCTTAAGAGGAAGCGAAAAGCAAACATTAATTGTCTCCAAGACTATTTTGCATTTCGTAAGAACTCATAAACAGGGCTATGGAGAAGAGGCACCATAACACATCTAAACTTCA
>NC_051417.1:530568-532746 GCF_015228065.2 Penaeus monodon
AGAGAAACATGTATCAGTTGCATGTTCAAAGGCAAGTTCCCCCAAATAAGTTTAAGTCTGGTCACAGAAACCTACTTTCTTTTCTTGGGGAAATGGAGATCCTGTTTTTCAAAAACTCAAGAATATAGAATGGCAGTTGGCATTTATTTGGGGCTAACATCTGTGTGTTTTCCTCTGAAGCTACAACGATTATGATGGCAATGTTGGAAGCAAGCCTGCCGCTTTCTTAAAAATTAATTTTGACGTTTCATGATAGTTTATTATTTTTTTTCCTACATCTGCAGAAGCCCATAGCTTTAATCAAGAACAGTAAAGCATTTATGCCAGAAGGATGCCTTCAAAATTGGCACAAGTTTTACTTGCCAAGATAAAAAAAAGTTTATTGTTTCTAGAACAGTAAGCTCAGAAGAAAAAGGCCTAATATTATAGATGTTCGACCTCCTCAGGGAAGCCTTGCCGATAAGATAACTTTTGGAGTAGAATGTTTCAATAAATCAGATGCCATCCCCTTCAGAATTAATATTAATGGCAAACAACCAATTAACTAAAAGAGGTATATTGTCACAATGAGGGTGTGCTGGTGTTTTTTGATTTCTGTCTAGAAATAGGCAATTCACTGGAGACTGGGTTTCATTTCTCAATGCATACCGGTGCCTTCATAGGAGGACTGGCCCATTTCGTCAACTCCAGATCAATTCAGAGCACAAATTTTATTGGAGCTAAAAAGGAACTTCAGCAATGCTTGCAAGAAAATGGGACCAGGAAACTCAAAAGGGGAGTTCCCTGGAAAGGAAAACTGTGAACTGGATTACATTTGAGAGATGTCCACCTACGCAGTCATATGGGTGAGTATGGAAATAGACAGATCTGCACAGTAAGGAATATATTAACAGCCTTTATTTTATACTAGCATGCCAAACAACTAGACGATGAGTCACTCATACCTTTTATGGTCGAATCAGAGACGATTGTAATAGCCGCCCCATGGGGAGTTACTTCCACATCCATTAGAACCCATGACACCAACTCACATGTAACAAGAAAATAAAGGTTTTGTTTACCGCACCTGGAAACATTCCAATCCTCTTACCAATATTCAAGTAAAAAGATGGCGAAGGGTTCAATATCTTGCCATATGAATTTTGGAATAGGTGCGAAAGAAGAATAATCCTAGTTGCTTCAATCGCAGTAACAAGTGCCTAGGAACCGTTTCTTCAAAAAACGGTTAAGGTAATGATATTGTCATTGTAAAAGAACAAAATTATGCCGAGGAACTTCTTGCAGATTTGGACTTGGATCTGAGGTTATGCCAGCGAAGATGGTCCCTTGTAAGAAAAATCAAGGATAAACAATATCTTATTCCTTACTTGGGAACGCAAGTTGGAAGAACCAAGAGCATTGTTAACCTTGAAGACCAATTACACAAATTCATGTTTGTTTGGTTGAATCATAGTGGGTTGGAATCAGGGTGTCCCCCGCCAAAGACCCATTTTGAATATCAATTTTGTGCACAAATTTATAGTTTTCTCAGCATATAATTAAGTATTCATTTCCATATTTTTGCTCGTTAGAACTACAATGTAAATTAAGTAAATTGCTCAACATAAATTTAGGGAGCCAGTTACTGTGGGAAATATGCATTTTAACTATAAACAGTCAAGTTTCCTATCATTTAATGATTATGAACTAACATAACTTATACGAAATAAATGAGTATACCCCTCATACTCTTTTTCTAAGATGTACTCCATGTACAGAAAATTTGGTACTTGAACACAGGGAAGCCCATTTGTTTTCCCTGAGACGCCAAGTGAGTGTCTGAGGTAAATATCATCCAGGTTGTATCTATTAATCTGCGATAATATTTTTATATTAGCGAATAGTAAGCCGTATATTGGTGATAATAAAGACTAAATTTGAATGAAAATGTAATAGATTAATTGATTTTATGTGAAAATCAGGATTATATGTTGAACATGTGTTAGTTAAAGATTTGTTTAATTTCCAAAAAAAAAAGTTTAATGAAACGATTGGAAAAACAATTGAAAAGAATTGTTGAAAAGATAAAAAAATTTTTATGGTGATGCATTTGCATTAAAGGAGAAAAATCAAGATATAATCAGATGCCCGATAAAGTGCACACCCCCCCCCGCCCCCCCTAGGCATTTCCTATGAAAC
>NC_051417.1:535901-536072 GCF_015228065.2 Penaeus monodon
TCTGTATATATGTTCCCTGCTTGTGCATATACATTTCTGTCAAAATTCAAAAGTCTAATCACGTTCTTCTTCTTGCATTATTCATATAAACGAATGTCAAAATGGTGATGTGCACTTTGGACTTATGCCTTTCGATATAAGTAAATGAATATGCATACTTTCTTACAAGAG
>NC_051417.1:537002-537158 GCF_015228065.2 Penaeus monodon
AAATTTAAAACAAGAAAACAAGAAAATCTACAAAAAAGGGAATCTGTTTATCCGTTTCCCTGCAAATCTTGCCTTTGTTTCTGCACATTTCAGTTGAATTAAACTTGCTCTGCTGAATGCCATTCGAAATTTTATTGCTTTGTTTAAGCGCATGAG
>NC_051417.1:537205-537305 GCF_015228065.2 Penaeus monodon
GACAATAACAAGTAAATATTCCTTTCCTATTTACTGTTCATGAAGATATCCCAAATTTTAAATCTTTCTAAACGATGCCGAGTTAGCTAGTCCCTTTATC
>NC_051417.1:537509-537954 GCF_015228065.2 Penaeus monodon
AACAATAACAATAATGTAATATAGATGGCAAATTTATGTGAGCTTTAAATTTGAGAGAAAAAATGGAGAGCATAATACGTAAGAAACAGAGGCTGAGAAAAGGGGTGAAGGACGAGGAATAACTTGAGAGGAAAAGGGTACAAAAATGAATAATAAGAAGAGGGGAAAAAGAAGAGAAGGAAAAAGTAAAACAAGGTTATGGAAATAAAGATGGCAAGGAAACAGAAGAAAAAAAAAATTGATGAAGAAGTAAGGAAAAGAAGAAGTTTGAAGAGGAAATGGGATATAAAAGAGAAGGTTAGAGTTAGAAGAGGAAGGAAGAAGAACAAAGGGGAAATAAGAATGTGCTTTATATATAAACAGGAAAGAAAGGACCCCGGAAAAAAGAATACGAAGAAAAATAGATAAAGGAAAGAAAAATAAAAAGGAGTAAGAGCCTCCAGCT
>NC_051417.1:538189-538342 GCF_015228065.2 Penaeus monodon
CGGGAAATCCCCGGCGCGGCCCGCGCGGCGCGGCCGTGATCCCGCAGTCATTTACGAGGGATTACGGAGGAAAGTAATTCAGGAGATTACGCAATCAGAGGCGGCCGCGGATGATCCCTTCTCAGTTCTTAAGGGAATTATAAACTTCGCTTC
>NC_051417.1:538732-538914 GCF_015228065.2 Penaeus monodon
CGTCCTGCAGAACACGCGAACAACTGCACTCGTGTTTTTGATTAAGGTCAAAAGACATGCCGATTGAACTGGAACTGCTCTCTGGGATCTATAATTCCATGAAGGAACGTTGCTCTTATTGCGCGCAGCAATTATTATATAGTTAATTTCCACTTAATTTAATACACGATTGATCGTCAATA
>NC_051417.1:539420-539651 GCF_015228065.2 Penaeus monodon
GTTTCATAAATAGTGTTCTTTCCTGGAAAGTTCTTCAGAAGTTTTATTTAAACATGACTTTATTAATGTGATATTAATCACTCCGCGTTCGGATCCGCTCGCCCAGCTCGGACGAACAAGCAAAATAGTCGCAAGAGAACTTTTTGACTCCGTCCACCTTATCCGGACAAGCCGTCAACGTGATGGCTCTGCCTGTAAACAAAGAAGATGCCGGACGTCACTAACGCTGCG
>NC_051417.1:539709-540444 GCF_015228065.2 Penaeus monodon
AACTTCTGAGGCCTTCCCTACAATGCGACTGGCTCTAAAGTAAACACCTACTATTCTGTTATATCAACGCTTTTTATTTTACTGCATAGGTTTTGTAACTACTCTGATGCATAGGTAACTTATCTGCTACTAACAAGCACTAAAATAACCTTTGATAATAACATTACACTGCCATAAAATTGCCAACTTGCTTATTGGCTGCTTGAAACTACCAGTGTTTGCCTCCAATTGCCGCTGTGACGTCAGCTCGTCTTGCCAAGGAGGGCGAGATGAATTTTGTTATTGGACGCCAACACTGGGGTCCTTGATAGTCACAAAACTTCTTGTCTACCTTGTTTGGCGAGGAGTTCCCAACGCAGCATAAGTAACCATTTTTTTATGATCAAATCTGTCGAAGAATCTACAGAAAGTGTGTATAACAGGTTATATGAAGATGTGCATAGCTTTGCACAGATTGACAGACGACTATAACCAAATTGACTGCGTATTTCAGCTGAGTCTTGCAGGGGCCGAGGGGTTCGAACACAAACTCTTTGTCCCTCTGAGTTAACAGGTTGTCCGGCCGAATTCGACGACCAGTTTCGAACGCAGCATTGTCGTCGTAGCAACAATAATAGTCATGTTGATAGTAATAACTATGGTAGTATTAATGGTTATAAAGTAAGCATTAATAATACAGTATGATTGTGTGTGCTATTTGTGTATATTTGTTTCTGCATGTGTGACATGTGTGTG
>NC_051417.1:543385-543623 GCF_015228065.2 Penaeus monodon
ATAAAACTGTATTTCACTTTTTTTTTGTCCTGTCATTATATTAATATATATATAAAATTTATAATAAAATATAATTATAAAATTATCATTCTTTCTGTAAGATATATATTTTTGAGTATAACTACTCGAACTACAACACCAAAATCAACTACTCACTCCTCACTCCCCACCACCCATTTCAATCACGCTCCCCCCCCCACCACACACTCCTCACAACCCCCCCCCCCCCCACACCCCC
>NC_051417.1:543659-544080 GCF_015228065.2 Penaeus monodon
GCCCCCCCACAAAACACACCCTCACAACCCCCCCCAACACACTCACTCACCCTACCCCCCCCCCCCCCCCCCCCACACACACACACATCCACACGGCCACTGCCGCACGCCCCCTCGAGCTGCGCGTGCACCGAGCTCGAAGCCCTTGGCCCTGGAGATCGGCGCCCCGGAAAATTCAAAGGTCCTGGCGCTCCCGGTATAAAATATATGAATAAAACCAAGACATTCGAAACTGCCAGTCGTTTGCCCTTTTAAACGGTTTATGGGTCCGTTCAGCGGCCACTAAACCCAATAAAGTAGGCGCGCGCTGCCGGGGAAATGTTTTACAGGAATTTTTCGTCGAGGCGCCGCCCGTTATGGTATTTTTCCTCCAGTCCTTCGGGTCGCACGCGGATATTCCCTCGCCCTAGGAGGTCTTTCC
>NC_051417.1:544229-544301 GCF_015228065.2 Penaeus monodon
ATCTCTCCTTTCGTCCCTCCATGACAAAGATGCGCCAAACTCCTCCCCTTCTCTCTTTTTTTCTGTCTCTGG
>NC_051417.1:544481-544736 GCF_015228065.2 Penaeus monodon
ATCGTGCATCTATATGTCCAATGAATGTTTTTATTAATAGAAAAAGAGAGAAAAAAATGCATAATGTAACCATGATAAAAATGATGAACTGCACAAAAGCAAAATTCATCTGAATGGCTATTATTTGCAGTTTCGAAATCCTGGACTGCATGTTTTACATCCTTTGATGAATGTATTTTTCCGATTCTGTTTTCATGTTCTACGACCCGATCCCGCTCAAGTTACGGAAAATAGTAGGTGATATGAAAACGCTTT
>NC_051417.1:545108-545586 GCF_015228065.2 Penaeus monodon
GGGGTTTTGCAAAACTCTTTCCCGGCACGTTTCCTTCCCCGCAAAGAGCGAGAATGCCCGACCGCCCACGCGAGGCCGCCCACGCGAGGCCGCCCACGCGAGGCCGCCCACGCGAGGCCGCCCACTGCGGACCGCTGACCGCAGCTCCTCCGCTTTTCCGTCCTGCTCTCGCCCTGGGTGCGGACCCGGGGGGGGGGGATCCAAGGGGCGGGCCCTGAGGGAGCTGACCCTGGCGGGGGGGGGGGGGATCCCAAAGGGGGGGCCGAGGGGGCGACCCTGGGCGGGGGGGGGGATCCAAGGGGCGGGCCCTGAGGGGGCTGACCCTGGCGGGGGGGGGATCCAAGGGGCGGGCCTAGGGAGCGAACCTGGGGGGGGGGGGGGGGATTTTCCCCAAGGGGCGGGCCCTGAGGGAGCTGACCCTGGCGGGGGGGGGGATCCAAAGGGGGGGGGCCCCGAGGAGCTGACCCCCGGCGGGGGG
>NC_051417.1:545950-546682 GCF_015228065.2 Penaeus monodon
TACGGTTATTCGCATCCAGAAATAGGAAAAATCGATAGAGACTGAACTACATAGCATAACATTTGAGAAATAATTGCATATTACACAATATTTTTCGATAGTCTATACAACCCACACTACTTATACATTATGATGCTTCGTCATGAAACTATAATCACCTTCTTGCTTCTATCAATTGCATTTCGTTAACAGCATTCAGTTATAACGTTCGTGAAAATGCTGAAAAATACGATTGTCTGGCCAACGAACAGCGGCACCAATGCCACACCCTCCAAACCAACACATACGAATAGAGGACACCCAGAATGACAACTCGTACGTATTTAAATTCAGCTTTTTATCACATTATAACCAACATTGTGGCTCTAACCCAGGCTCCTCCATCTAGACGCAAGCATTTTTAGAACATCTCAGGGAGACAAGCACATAGTTCTCTCAGTATCTGTGCACACAAGCCCCGCGCGACCTTCTCCCCCAAACACTTCTGAAAAAAAATGTTGCTTATATCCGCGCCTGTCCCTGTCATGGCGTCTCCCGGGAGCATGTTCATGTACATCTCATGTCACAGAATGAATGTATATGCAAAGCGTAAACACACTGCTTATCCTTCACCGCTGAAATATTGCCGGGGAATTTCTCTTGCAAATGACATACCAAAAGAGGAAAAAAGAGGATACGGATACTGCATATTAAACATGGTATACAATTCCCATGTCAACATGACTGGCAGCC
>NC_051417.1:546922-547490 GCF_015228065.2 Penaeus monodon
CCTGGTTCCCAGAGGAGTCGCGTTCTTTAGGGGAGCTAAAGGGTTTATTTTCACTACACACGAGAATTCCCCTTGGATGATCTGAAACGACCATTTTCGGATTAGTAGAGCCAATGCCCTTGTCATCATTTTACCAACAATATGCCATTTGAATCTTATTTCTAGAATGTAAGACGATATTGATCTTGTTTCATTTTTCATATTTGGTATTAATTTGTGATCTGACACCTATCATGCTGACAAACAAGCAGTTGGGCTTCTCCTGTAGGGTTTACAGAAGAACTGTTCAGACATCGTCGCGACTAAATTGCTTACAGGATCAGCGTTGGTATCCGATGCTGCTCAGTCCCCCCTGCAAATACGGGAGAAAGAACCAAAATGAAAGTAATGAAAATGGCGGAAAAATAATACTCACGAGGCCCATTCTTAACTCTAAGTACGTCTTGTTAAGCTTATGTCCGATATAGGACATAAGCTTAACATAAGCGAGAATTTGTCGACTAATTTTTCATTAGGAATTGTAGAAGTAAATCTGAAGACTGGGTAAAAGGAGAATTGGCCTTTTTCA
>NC_051417.1:547669-547747 GCF_015228065.2 Penaeus monodon
CATCTTAATAGAGAAAGTTATGAAAGCAAAGTTGTGTTTATATGAATATTTCTGGTGTTGGGGACCATTGCTTGTAAA
>NC_051417.1:552479-552833 GCF_015228065.2 Penaeus monodon
CAAGTAGCGAACACGTCATTTCTATGCAAATGTATGTTAAATAATGAATTTCCATTCACCATTTACTTAATTTACTTATTTAGTGACCGTTAAAGAGCGCCTTTGTGAGTCACATAAAATTCAGCCAGAAAATATCCCTTAATTGTGGAAAAGTCATTACAAATAATGAAATGAGCGTAAAGTGTCGCCCTGATATACACAACTCTCTGTAATATTCAAGTGTAATTATAATCCGTCATCAGAGCTGGTTGATGTTGGAATGGATTTTGACAATGATTTAATTACTGCGCACTGATTTAAGTGGATACTACGCCTTTTTCCTTATTTTTTTTGTCTCAGACTATAGTGCAGTAA
>NC_051417.1:553868-553987 GCF_015228065.2 Penaeus monodon
AAATTTTCTTTTCTAGGCATTAAAGAGAACTTTCTATGATAATATTGGTCAACAAAACTCTTCGTAATTAAACATAAAACATATATTGCTTCCTCCCAAAAAGCTGTGATTTATTATCT
>NC_051417.1:554027-554748 GCF_015228065.2 Penaeus monodon
GTTATACGGAATTAGTTTCCCCCTCAATCGACGAACCGTTTTCTGTAGTGCCTGACCTCCCGTTCTTTATTCCATGATATCTTATTTCCCCCTAATATTTATCATCTAAATTTCGCTTAACCCTCCTAATAATTGTTGGTTTTCTGTTGACAGGAAATATGCCTTCCTTTTATCAAACAGGGATATGAAGCTATATAAAATGAAATAAATTAAATATTTTACTAAATACCATATGATTGTCATTTTCCACATTCTTTTCACTCTAATGCATTGCTGATTCTTCTTTATCACAGTCAGCGCATTATTCCGTCATCTTTGACGAGTCTCTGCCCGATTCACACTTTATTGTCCTTTCTTGGCCGTTTGAGCGATTTTAACCGTCCAGAACCATCATATTTCCTCTGTTTTTACTTCTCCGGATACTAGTGTGGCAGCAGCCTTTTCAGTCTATAAATTGCCTTCTTAGAGACAGAACGTATTTTCTCGTGTCATATCAACTGGTTTCGACCCAGTCTGTTAGACTAACCTGGTATTACAAGTGTCAAGCTTGGCAAATTATTTAGGAAATTCTGACCAGACGGTCTAGTATGTTTAATCAGTCATCTGTCTTAGACAGTTGCTCAATGGCGTAAAAGAAAATTTTTGGCGAAAAACCATGACCACGCAACACAGAGTTGCCTGCAAGACTTCGCTGGTTCTTCTAGAATCGAAACATACAAAT
>NC_051417.1:555624-556201 GCF_015228065.2 Penaeus monodon
CCTATATCCTTCAACTTTAGCCATAAAATGTTCTTTTGTGGCAAGTGATTACCTTTGCCAATTTTCTTGTTCTTTCTTCCAGCCTGATTACATTTCCCTCGGTGTAATGCGAGGACGAAATCGTTTCCCTCGTCTTCTCGTGTCTTATTTAATTTCCGTACACGATAGTTCCTTGTTTTTTTTTCTTCGTCTTTTTCTTATTTACGTTCATCAAGACTAATGCAAAAAGTGTATAATCCCCCCCTAAAAAAAAAAAAAATGGTTCTGTAAATACCATATCCGTTTCACTATGTTCGTAACTTTTTAAAATATAATTGCAGTATAGTGTTTGCTATTTTCTGCGTTGCTTAAACTTAATCGTTTTAACATTTCCTTGTATTTAAAAAGAAGAGAGAAAAAAAAAGAACAATTTTCTATGAGGTTATGTTAATATTATAAATTTTTTCCCTTAATTTCACCTTGCTCGTTTTCCATGCCGCCAGTAATGCCCAAAAGACTGCGGACAATGTTCCATTTTTCATTCAAGACAAATGCGTACTTAATTTCATGAATATTTATGCCTGTGTTAGCGACAAGA
>NC_051417.1:556240-556361 GCF_015228065.2 Penaeus monodon
AACGAATATGATGGAGACCTACGCTACGGAGGGGAAAGTTTGACCTGAAATTATGTGTACTTCGCCGTTAACCATTTCCCCCGAGTGCTAACTCTCAAAAGATTTCAAGAAGTTGGTTGTT
>NC_051417.1:556423-556504 GCF_015228065.2 Penaeus monodon
GCGGCTCCAAATTATGCCGAAGGATAATCCAGATCTTCGACCTGCCTGAATAAGGCCGGGGGGGGGGGTAAGGGTAAAACT
>NC_051417.1:558594-558765 GCF_015228065.2 Penaeus monodon
GATAAAAAATTGCGTTAATGCCTGTGTTTGTGTTAATTCCTTTTTATCCTACTTATTTTCAATTTCCTTTCTACTAACATTTTTCTATTACCGAGTTAATCTTCTACAAAGTAGGAAAATATGATAGATCATTTACTGATAGTATCATGACTAACAATTTCAGCGACAGGG
>NC_051417.1:558841-558951 GCF_015228065.2 Penaeus monodon
GCTGGTGAGAGGAAGATGGAAAAATAGGTGGAGAAGTGGTTAAGCGGAGAGATGGAGAGGTAGAAGAGAAAGAGAAGTAGGAAAAGAGGGAAGAAGGGAGAGAAAAACGC
>NC_051417.1:559025-559161 GCF_015228065.2 Penaeus monodon
TAAGGCACCTAAACAGAGAGAGGGAGAGAGGAGAAGTAAAGCCTCCTATTTTAATTTAATATCGGCTCTTTTGGGAAATTAGCAAGGCGCGCGAGGCATCCGGAGCGGAATGCCCCGGCAACTCCTCCTGAAATTA
>NC_051417.1:562683-562808 GCF_015228065.2 Penaeus monodon
CCGGCAGAAATCTGCTTTCCGGGACAAGAACAATTGCGCAAGGCATAAAACAGCAACTGCAAACAAGACGTTATTTGATCAAGAAGTATATTTCTGGTGCAGGGGACTGGGTGCATAAGAAGCGA
>NC_051417.1:563439-563506 GCF_015228065.2 Penaeus monodon
TGTTTATTTCTTTTTCATGTAAAATGTCCTCAGTATACACGATCAAAATTTCTTTCAGTGTCAAAGC
>NC_051417.1:563525-563836 GCF_015228065.2 Penaeus monodon
AAGAAAAACTGACTGGATTCTTTTCCTCGCTTGGGGTCCCACACGTTTCTCATTTCTTCAGTTTAGACAGTGTCCTCGGCTTTAATGTCAGCAATCAGAGCGTTGTTTTTATTCTTCCTACTTTCGCAATTACAGGGAGGCTTTGGTTCGTGGGCACAGCTGCTACTTACGCCCCCCTTCGTTTTTTCTTGGGCTTCCTCGCGCCCTCAGTGGGATCATGATGCGCAGCCTGTGACCTCCGACCTCTCGAGCTTTTTCATACGAGTTACTTATTTCCTGTAGCTGACCGTTTCTGGTGAAACCTTTCATCT
>NC_051417.1:564000-564516 GCF_015228065.2 Penaeus monodon
GAAACATTATTTCAATTTCATTACTATGATATCAAATTGCCCGGTGAAAGGCACCGGGCAATTTGTAAATTGCGTTTTAAATCTTTTCTGTTATCTTTAATTCCTGTGAATACTAGACCAACCATTAATGGCCTGTCTATGCCTCACTCTGGAGCATCCAGTTACGTTTTGATGAAGTAAATGTTTATATACCTATCTAATTTGGAGTCACGGAGAACCTATATATAGGTTCTCGAGTCTAAAATTTACCAATCGCTTTTGAAATTAAATCTCTTTATCCTCACTTGCTGAACTGTAAATACTTTTCTTCACAGTATTGCTAGTTCCGTGTAATGATTGTAATTTACAAGTTTTAACACTGACCTTTCTACAGAGGTCGAGTTTCGCGGTGACAACTCCAAAGCGGTTTTTCTTTTCAGTAAATATGTCATTGTTTCTATCCTCCTCTTAGTTTCAGTTGCTTCTTGTTTGTTTCCAGACAGACATTTCTTCGGCGAGCGGCAGTTACTTTCTCCG
>NC_051417.1:564700-564814 GCF_015228065.2 Penaeus monodon
ATTCAGGTCCTGAGTACGTCACAAATCATATCTTTGTCGTTTCCCTAGACACCGTTTAAGGGCGGCGTCTTCGTCAGTGCTAGCTTAATCTGATGCTTTTGTAGCATGCTGGCT
>NC_051417.1:564990-565672 GCF_015228065.2 Penaeus monodon
CGTTTCCATGGCTTCTCTTAAACTTCTTTCCCTTTCATGGACGGTCTCTCTGACTTTCACCACATCGGCGAACGTTGCTTTGTGTCTGTTGCTTATACTTCTGTTTTATTGCTTGCCGTTTTCTGTTCAATTTCCGCGACTTTTTCATCTATTTAATTTTATCTTTTTATATATTCATTTGTCTTAAGGTGTTCTTACTTTTGCGTGAAGTTGTCCATCTTTCTGTCGAGGTTTTACGCAGTTTCGTGTTGAGCTTCCACAAGTGCCCTTAGCTTCTCGCATGACTTCTCTTTTCTTTTGTTATTATCATTATTATTTTCTGTAACCTTGAGTTCCTTACAGTCCTCCACCACTCTGTTGACATCGGCTTCAAGAGCCTTTTTTCTTTCTTTATTTTGCCTCTTTCAGGAAAAAAAGACACTTCACAAGCCAGTGCAACGCCTCAAAGCCGTTAGCCTTGGCCGCTCCCTGTCCGCCTCGAATATCCTGATTCAGCATAATCGCCTTGGCTCTGAAGTAATTCTCGTTTGTTCTGACACTTTCTCGATAGACTCTAAAAGATACTTTTATTTGAACTTTACAGAATTCTAAAGATACATGATAAACAGACTTCTCTCGTATTCTTTAAACCTGGAGTCGGGCTCATAACTTAACATATAGCACAATGCAGAATTCAAACGTT
>NC_051417.1:565884-566049 GCF_015228065.2 Penaeus monodon
CTGCACAGACTGAACGAGCATAAAAAATGAAGGTGGCACAAGTTTGCTTTTTTCATTATCCGAGCTCTGCAAACAAATTGACCTTCACCGATCGCATGGCTGACGTAATGCCACACAGTGCTTGCTTACCCAGTTAATTCCCTCTAAGACTCTTAAACCTGCTAA
>NC_051417.1:566151-566325 GCF_015228065.2 Penaeus monodon
CATTGAAAACTGACCTGGAATATCACACATTCTCGCTTACACACAAGTAATATTACGAGACCCGTCCTCGAGTGTTAAACCACTCAAAGGTCGAAACAGTTATTCAAGAGATTATTACTAAATCAATTTTGACTTGCACAAAATATGAACCACAGTATAACCTAGAAAAAAACA
>NC_051417.1:567501-567884 GCF_015228065.2 Penaeus monodon
CATAAAAACTTTCAGTGTTTACCATAACCTGTAAAACATATGTAATAAACTTCACAACCCTGTAACTCATACCATTGTTTTATTATTTTTTTCGTCAAATAACTGGAAATGTTGCTCTCCAGCCACGTGTTTGCGCTCTTGTTTTTGTAGAGATATCCAATAATCTTTCTGAATGGTACTCGACAGAATGTCCGCCGTGTATTATGTTGATTTTCGTCGAGTAAAGTAGAGATGAAAAAGGACATTTGCAATGTATTTGTGTATTGTATGTACGGCATATACATATTAGATATGTACGACCCTACAAAATAGACTTATGTGCCATAAGTAGATTTTGTAGGGTCGTACATATCTAATATGTATTAAAAATTAAACTGTTTGTC
>NC_051417.1:567951-568018 GCF_015228065.2 Penaeus monodon
AAGACAGTCACACACACACAAATGATCAGCCTTGGGTTAAGTAATTTTAAACACTATTTTCACTGAC
>NC_051417.1:568043-568171 GCF_015228065.2 Penaeus monodon
AATCAGCACCGACTTGGGATGCTCACTGCTGGCAAAACTGCTTTACTCGGGATCATATTATACTCGTACTTTCAACAAAAGCAATATTTAGTTCTCGGTTATGACACATCCACTAAAAGAGATTAATT
>NC_051417.1:568455-569041 GCF_015228065.2 Penaeus monodon
TTCTCCATTGTATAATTAACACTAGATGCATAATGAAGCATAAACTTACCTCTTACCTCACTATCACGAGAGGAGAGCTGCCTACAGCCGGGGATGCTGAGCCAAGAGGATAAACTTGCTGATGGAAAGAAGTGAAGCCTTGATGAACAGAAAAAGAGATGGTCGATTTTCATTACTAACCTTTCTCTGTTAGTTATGTTTGTCGGTATATTCATCGTTATTTTTATTTTGTTTATGAATAGAAATACTATTAGTATTAGAATTTCTTGGTAGTGGAATGTTCATTAAAATAGTTTCAAGACTGTTTTATATAAGAATTTCTCTGGCATGGTGTGTGCATGAGCGACCTTCCAGAAGGTTACATGACGGGGACAAGTTCACGCAAACATCATGGCACTTGCCGGACTCAGCGAGTTTCATTATCCCAGTTTAGGGGAAGCCTGGCCATCGCCAAATGAAGGAAGCCGGTAAATACAAATGAATTTCCTAGAAGCAGGATCGTCTTTGTTAGGATATACCCCTGAATTGCAGAAAACAACATTTATGCAGATAATATGAAAAGCGTAATATCGGAATGATATCATTT
>NC_051417.1:569281-569411 GCF_015228065.2 Penaeus monodon
CTTATTTTGAAATTGTATTTATGCACATTTAATTAACACAATCCTCATTACACTGGTTGTAGAATAATATGTATAAAATAAAAAAGTTAATTAGCAATGGGTGAAATCTGAAAAAGAAGAAGAAATAGTG
>NC_051417.1:569664-569877 GCF_015228065.2 Penaeus monodon
GAACGAAGCAAGAGCCTTGGCGTCCTTCCACCCTACGAAGGAACGCCAGCAGTATGTGTCAAACTGATTTGGATTTATGGCTCATGTCTGCCATAAAATAACGTAAAAGTTAAATCGGCTAAAACACTTTTTCACATTTCGTTTTCGACTTTATCTTATTTTTTAAATCGACTTTTAAATCAATTCTCCTGTTTAGTTAACACTATATATACA
>NC_051417.1:569917-570183 GCF_015228065.2 Penaeus monodon
ACACACATTTTGGCTTTAACTTCTCTTACATTTCTTAAAACTTTTAAATAAATTACATGAACTTTGTTATGCGAGTGCATTAAAAACTCTTTCTGAATTCGAAGTTTTTCTAACTTTCGACATATTCGGAAAACGGGAACTCACAAACAAAGGTTCGCAATATTGGAACATATAAGTGTTGAAATAAAGTATAAAGAACTGGTTATCCAATCACTGCGATATGTTGCTCGATATGTTCAACATGATTTAATTAGCAATAATGACTT
>NC_051417.1:571387-571469 GCF_015228065.2 Penaeus monodon
AAAAAGTAAGAAAAAAAATCTTAATCCACACTGACCACTAATACGGTAAATGTAATAATAACCATTGATTTTCTATGCGATT
>NC_051417.1:571493-571778 GCF_015228065.2 Penaeus monodon
GAAAGCAATAATGAAAAAAAACAGTAAAATGAATACAGTGCATGATTCAATGAGATGATTAGCACTTACAGAGAGAAAAAATAACTTGACTAATACTCATGCTTTCTCTGTGGATTTTTTTTTACACCGCTCCTACATTGGATATTTACTACACCATTATTTTTGATGAAACGCTGTCGGTTTTGTGCTCAAAGTTTAACGAGTGAATAAGTAATTAGAAGGACAGGAAAATCGCACATAAAAGTTGGAATTGTTTAATCCACTGCGTTCGCGCCTCGGTTTCTA
>NC_051417.1:576705-577271 GCF_015228065.2 Penaeus monodon
GAGTCTTTGTGTCTATACATTCATGTAGGATCGCATGCATCTGTCTCCCTCTGTCTGTTTCTGTGTCTTTTTTTCGGCATGTCTTCATTCTTTCTCTTTGTTATTAACTGCACATGACTAATTACTTTATTCCTGTGAATATGCTTTGTAGGTCTTATTCTATTTTTCAATTTACTAATGGATATCGCTAGTTTCGTTCTGTAAAAAAGTCACCCACACATTACGTTTCGTTTGAACTGCGGCTCAAGACAATCATTTTGCTGATGTTTTAATGAAGTTCCCTTTTGCAAAATGATCGAGCGAAACCCCACAGCCGAGAGGGCGTCGATGGTCCAGGAACTTCTATGATTTCCTTTGATTAACATGAATGAGTTGCGTTTCCTTTGGGTTTGTTTGATTGTTTTCTCTCTGGCAATGGCCATGTTTATGCTCTCGCAGTGTTCTCACGATAAAGGTTTAATCGCGTTGTTTTTTGTTTATTTGGTTCTTCCCAACTTGGCCAGGAATGCAGGTTGTTATTACCTGTGTCATGACGGATAAATCACAGACACAAAGACGCACGCATG
>NC_051417.1:577716-578609 GCF_015228065.2 Penaeus monodon
CGTATGAAATGTTTACTACACCGCAGGACATTCATGCTGGTACTGCAATAAAAATATTTGTATTGGAATTTCATGGCGTATCGTTGTAAACTTTCACAATTTATGCATGCAATATCACATCAATATGATTGCTTGACCTTCTGGCCGCGTGTATTCTGGAACTATATTGTGTATTATGCGCATGCATTGAGGAAATATGGCGTAAAGTCAAGGAGCATTTATACTAAATTGCGTATTTTACTTCACTGGTGTCTACGGAATTATCAGAAAGAGACGAAACTCGATTTCTAAAAGGAATACGACTTATTGTAAAAGCAATTTCAGAATCAGGAATTTCAAATCAACGCACACTTTCTTCGGAATATTAATAAAAAAGACTTTTTTTTCAAATAAAAGCATCAACTTCAAAATTTGTGTTTTGTGCAAATCAATCGTAAAGGTTTAAAGGTTAGTTATTATTGCTTATATACGCTCCCTGTGGCTCTGTATCCCTACTTAAAGATACCTTTGTTTTAAGGTCCTTATTTTCCCTTAAAGCATATTGTAAACAGCAAATCTCTTTATCCGTAACACGCGTGTGATTTTGGTATAATATTTTAGAAGTACATGCATTATTATCCTATTCATCAGATAGGAGAAGCAAAATTGAAAGGAAACGCAAGCATACTCCATGCTCTCAATCCCTTTAGAAATGACGTGGGGAAAATGTGACCTATTTATTCCCTGATCTATTGACAAAATAGATACAAACCATCACTTTAATAAGATTCGCCTCCTTTGAGGGATTCCATTGGTACGCAATTTCGAAAATCCTTTTTTTTTTTTGTTCGTAAAGCCTTCCTTTCCATTTTACTGGAGATATTCAGAGGGAAATTGTGATTCCCAAACCCTTT
>NC_051417.1:579415-579946 GCF_015228065.2 Penaeus monodon
AAAAAAATCAGTTAAAGCAAAATCCCTTTTTCATTTCTCAAAAGTTTAAGCAATCCATTAATTCCAGTAAAGAAAATATATACCAGAAAAAAAAATAGTAGACATATAATTTCCAAGTGTGTAACCGGAAAATTGATATACTTGATCTTTCAAAATGGGATCATTATCTTTTTCGACCCAATGCTTCGTCAAAATCATTTATTCAGAATTTCTTTCAGCATGACCTCATTCGATCCAGTTCCTGCCCAATGTTCAGGCTCATGTCACGGCTAACCACACCCTCTTTTCTTCTTGTTTTGTGTCCCCAAAACGACCGGCAATGAGGTGTTCAGCAAGTAGTGTCGAAGGTCAATATGATTGATTTTCGTGACACAATTTTCTGCTTTGTGTTCTGAACTAGAAGGGACAAGGTTCGGCAGGTTTAATGATTTTCTCACTGTATATCTATTCCTTTATTCCTGTTATTGTTACTTTTATTAATTCATGCTATATTATTAATTCGTCCATACATGGAAGATATGATAAGACAGG
>NC_051417.1:581610-581921 GCF_015228065.2 Penaeus monodon
CCACGGTAAAAATCACAAAAATAGTAAGAATATCTTCCCATTATAATCACGATATTTAGTCTATTCATTGCTATTACTGTCGAGAAATGATTGTGAAATGACATTAATCAAGTTACCTGAACTATGTCCCCGCTTACTGCGCTATTGGCTATTGTTAAACACAAAAAAAGAGAAAAAAAAAGCTTTGTTAATCATGGAATGAAATTATATACTGCAATCACGCTAAGTTGTTAGTCTCAATTTTCTGTGCAGTAAAATTGTAACGGAAATAGAATAATGACAGTGACCACCTTACCTTCTTTTAATGTTCT
>NC_051417.1:582761-582934 GCF_015228065.2 Penaeus monodon
CCTGCAATTCTCTCATACTTTTTCGTCTTTTTTCTTTTCCATCATCGCAATTGCATCATTCCACCAGAAGCTTGCTAATTGCTATATCCGTTGCGCTCCGGCATGACTGTGGGCTTGGTATTGCTTTTTCAGATTACTCTTCTAATAATTGCTTCTCGGTCACTGCCCCCCCC
>NC_051417.1:583175-583618 GCF_015228065.2 Penaeus monodon
TGGTTTCTACCACTTTCTTTTACTGACTTTTCCTTTTCTCTCCCTTCTCTGCCCTTCTTTGAATCCACGAGAACAGTGCAGTGCATCGGCGCGATCGATGCTCTCAGCCCAGCTTAAAATCGGGATCATCGACGAGGCGGCTGCCAAGCAATATTGCAGATTGAAATGATTTCATTACAAATTAATGAAGAACATTATCAAGCGAAGTAATTTGGTTTAATGATAACCACGCAAACAGATATAAAAATATATGTGAAGAAAATTTTACTTTTTGAAATATAATATTTCCTAAATCAGTAAACACAGGAACAGTAATTAAACGCCTACAAAAGAACGAAAGCAAGACCCATATCCACGCAGATAATAGCGCTCTCCTAATGTTTGCTCGTTTCGGTAATGCCTCCTGCAGTTGTACAGATTTAAGAGGTAACGTGAACTCCTTT
>NC_051417.1:583872-584409 GCF_015228065.2 Penaeus monodon
AAATTTGCTAATCTAAGAATCCAGAATACACGGATCATTGAAGAATTACTCCTAAGCCACGAAAAGGATCTTTCATCATTAGGTTACTTTCGTCTCATTCACCTCATTCCTCTTACTATCCATCTGTTAAGGTTAGTCCTCCATAGAAATAATGTCTGTTTTCATGTCATCTGGTTTCTTCCATTTTTAATTTATCAAAACTTAATGACAAGCCCCATATATATTCCAGTTAATTCATGATTTTAACCCAGACGTATCACGTCTTAATCTGCACTTGAGACTATATTTCAATCATGATTACCGCCTATTTTAAACTGAGGGAAAGCATATGGGTACGTCATCAAACATGACAGATAAAATCTAATTACATTTATTCAGTAACATAGTTTTAATGAATGTTCACTTAAATATACACTATAAAACAATAAAACGAACTCGAAAAGTAAGAAATTATCCACAACCAGAATATTTCAAAACACGTTAATATATATATATGCTAAAACCTGCAAAGATGAGAACATCGCCTTAGTAATAAGG
>NC_051417.1:584444-584516 GCF_015228065.2 Penaeus monodon
TGAGTATCCTTGCAACCCAAGGTAAAAAAAAACGCCTGTCTATTCCAATCCCGGGCTTAACCTGGCCACTTA
>NC_051417.1:584622-584727 GCF_015228065.2 Penaeus monodon
TTGACTTGTCCGTAACAAGTTTGCAATAAATACAAATCAAGGAAACTTAAAATTACAAACTGAGGGACGAGGTGCGCTTTCGCTTATGAAAGGGTGACAGAAAAC
>NC_051417.1:584758-585535 GCF_015228065.2 Penaeus monodon
CGCAAAGCAATGCAAAACTATACGTAACATACTGTTTATTATCAATTTCCCCAGCTTCCTAGAAGCTCTCAGCGACCGGCTGCCGAAATGGTCTCTCGTACAACCAGGTTTAATGTGTTTTTCCTCCCTAGGTTCTTCTTTTTACCTAGGGGACGCTCCAACTCGTCATGGTTCATTGCACAATAAGTACACTGCAATGATGAAATTTAAAAGAGGAATGAGAGCCTATTGATCATGGCATTAATGTCTAAGACGCCTGTTATTATTATCATTATCATAATTGTGTGTGTTGTTGCTATTTCACTTCTGTTTGACCAATAAAAATAGCTAAGCTTTATTTTTTTTCATCCCAGTCATAACGAGAGTCATACGGGAAGAGAGGATCTTGGTAGAAGAGAGTATGCCTAAGAAGTGTGGCTGCGAGCGAGAGTGAGGCGGCGTACGCCATGCAAAGCAGCTGAGCGGCGAGACACAAAGAACGGGAAGTACGTTGCCTGAGCGGTGAGAGTAAAAAGGAATTTATTTAGCTCAAAGTAAAAGTACGAAAATTGGCCTCCGGGTTGTAACGTCTTCATCGCTAATTATGCATCATTGCCTCTAGATTCAAGGTTAATATGCGTCAAAGTTCATCACTGGATTCATGATACAATAAATAAGCAACAACCATAGATCACTAGATTAAAGTTAGTAGTATCAGTTCACAATGAAGGCAAGTATGCATCAGCTTAGGTCAAGGTAAATATGTACCGAAGATCATTACTGAGTTATGGAACATAG
>NC_051417.1:587575-587660 GCF_015228065.2 Penaeus monodon
AAGTTTAAGAATAAACGGTGGAACAACACCAGAAATCACCCAAATTAGACGATAAAAGGCAATGTACAAATATGTATGATTTAAA
>NC_051417.1:587829-587947 GCF_015228065.2 Penaeus monodon
ATAAACCTTTTGTTGGGACAATAATTCGAAAAGAATTTTCCGCTCGAACACAGAATTTCGAAAATAAAAGTCACTCCACAATAAAAAGTACCAGTTCAAACTTTTCTTTATTGCAGGG
>NC_051417.1:587988-588403 GCF_015228065.2 Penaeus monodon
TCTTGGATTCCTCTGATTATTAAAAAAAAAAAAAAACAATGTATTACTCTTATGATGAAGTTAAAACGTAAGTGTAAAATGCAAACAGCAAGATAAACAAAAAGACTTTAAGGTCAAACTGCGATGAGTTCACTTCACTTTTAGGCCTGGTGATCCTTAATCTGACGTGTAACGATGGAGTGCTCCTAATATAAACATGACGTGTTGCGAGGGAATAATCATTACGGGTCTCTCCTCGTCAAGGTCCGGCTCCTGAGATATCTGGGCTTCATTGAAGGTAACTCTGAAGGTTTTCCCATCCCTTGTAGCGCCTGGCAGTTGTTGTTAGTGAGGCAACTTCGTCCGTCTCGCAGATATAAATATAACTTCTTCTTTGACGCTATATTTTTACTATATTTACCTTGGCCACGTGTAT
>NC_051417.1:588523-588770 GCF_015228065.2 Penaeus monodon
TATACGAGCGCGGGCAAGTTATTTTCAAAAGTCGCAACTTGCGCAGTTAGAATTTCAGTTTGTCCAGTTTGCCGTGGTTGTTTTGTATCATGTAGCGTTAGCGATGGATGATACATTATTTATACACCCTGTGGCTAATCGCGCTGCGCGGTAAACAGGCATTTCGACAACTCTGCGCGACCAACAAATCAGAAAGGGAGAACTACCAGGCGAAAACAGAGAAGGGTGCAAGCCACAAAGTTTCCAG
>NC_051417.1:589054-589158 GCF_015228065.2 Penaeus monodon
CACATGTTTAAAAATCCATGTTCTTGTGTATAATGAAAAGTGCCAACGTGTGTCCGTAGACTAATTGCCAGATTCTGGTAATTCTGCCTTTGTTCATTCACATA
>NC_051417.1:589791-590573 GCF_015228065.2 Penaeus monodon
CAAAAAGTAAGCGAGGAAGGGGAATTTCCGCGGGTCCTGGTAGAACTTAAAAATACTGGATAAGTTTAAATGAACCTCAAAAGCCACTGCAGTACCTTCTCCATGCAGCTGAATATACAGTATTTCTTAGCGGCATCGATAAATGTCTCGCCTGTTTTTAAACAATTATTATCTAGTGTAGAATAGCAGCAAGATACTGCTATTGCACACTATGCATGTTTTTGGGTGGGAGAGTTTTAGCTTCATTCCTAGCTGGTCCCGCACACTCTTTGAGGACCCTTTTGAAACCATCCAGCATATAATTTTGTCAAAATCTTTTGAATATTCCACTTAAACAAACATCCCGAACACCCGGGACGGGTGTTCGGGATGTTTGTAATGATATTACTGCTTCAGTAATATCATTGTACACAGGTCTTCATGTGATTTTTGAGCTGTAAACAAAGTTACATTAACTACTGTATACATTCCTGCTTTAATCAGGGTATTGTAGTCCATTCATTACCGTTACTTTCGTCATTATAAAGGGAATGTTGAAAATATTACAATCGTCACTGTATCTGAACTATGCCTCCCATTATCCCACTCTTTAGAATTGTTCAACACCACATACAAATAATTGTCAGCCGGTGAAATTTAACCATGAAATGCAATTATTAGATGTAATTAGACTTAACTGCCTCGCATTTCTTTGTAGTAAGGAAGTGCAACTAAAATTACATAATAACAGTGACCTCCTTAACCTTCTGTTTGATGTTCAAGTACTGGTATTTGTGCAAGTA
>NC_051417.1:591346-591591 GCF_015228065.2 Penaeus monodon
TGCATGTGTGGTTGCTATTCTACTTTTATCTGCCCATTAAAAAGATAGCTAGGCATTATTTTACTTTATTTATTTTTTAAGATTTCCGCCATAATTCTTTGGGAATTGCGCTATATCTCATCGTTGTAATTGCACCGTTACGTAAGAAGCCTGGGAAAAGGTAGGTCCGTGGTGCTCAGGGGTAGTGGCGACCTAGGGTTACTTTTCTGATTACTTTTCTTATGGTTGTTTCTCGATCATCGGTT
>NC_051417.1:591726-591857 GCF_015228065.2 Penaeus monodon
GACACTAGTCTATAGAACAATTTTGCTGACCTCTGACCTAAGCTGACCCAATTTAATTTAAACTTCGAGGCCGCTTTGAGTTCACAAAAAAAGGTAAAGAAATAAAATGTTTTGTGACTATCAAATTGATG
>NC_051417.1:591889-592022 GCF_015228065.2 Penaeus monodon
CCGCATTAGTAAGAAGTATGATATTTATGATAGTTGCATGTTATTATCACAGCAATAGAAGTAAGATATAAAGATAGGTCTTATAATTAAGTATTATATACGTTTTCTTACGGTAAACGATAATCTTCGCAAC
>NC_051417.1:592051-592271 GCF_015228065.2 Penaeus monodon
GATCTAGATCAAAGCTAGAAACTCTTTTCAACCTATGAATTTTATGTCTTATTTTATTACTATTTCGCTTTCAAATAAAGATTGACGATGAGGGTTAGAGTTTCCAAAAGCCCTAAAATCTTGAACACTGACAATGTTTATGGTAAGATAAATGTTTTCTAACTTTGGCCACATGAAAAAATATGCTCGAAAAGGCAGCAAGTTAAAGACGCCTATATAT
>NC_051417.1:592342-592445 GCF_015228065.2 Penaeus monodon
TAACAGAATTAAGCATGAGAGCTAAATTATATCTGAAGAGCTCGAATGCAAATGTAATTGTTTGAAGTGATCAATCCTTTATGTGAATTTAAAGTAAAGACGA
>NC_051417.1:592581-592765 GCF_015228065.2 Penaeus monodon
TCTATTATTTTCTAAACACACATTTGTAACCTTATGTGAGGCTTATAATTTACAGAAACGGGCAAGAGTCTAGAATAGATTTTTTCTTTACTTTCAAATAATTTTTGGTTTAAGTAAACGACTGTGCCATGTGGAGTGAGCAACTGATAGGATGAACACGTCGTCGATGTATAAATGTATATGA
>NC_051417.1:592859-592940 GCF_015228065.2 Penaeus monodon
TAGCGTGTGGCAGTGATGAAAGGCTTAAAAGATTGCATAGTATTAAATGAAGGCGGGGCATATACAATGGGAGTAAGGGCT
>NC_051417.1:593487-593658 GCF_015228065.2 Penaeus monodon
CATGAATTCCCTCTCACGTTGATCTTCCAGCGTGCAAGTTGCAGTCTGGTCCTTGCAGTCCTCGCATGCCGTTTTCCAATTATCTGTCCTGGATTTATATATACGTCGACGATTCCACACTCGCAGCAGCCGTCACATGCCGTTTACCAATTATGGTCCTGGATTTATGTG
>NC_051417.1:593913-594501 GCF_015228065.2 Penaeus monodon
CACACACAAATGTTAAACATAATAGTATGGTAATTAGAACACTATATTTTTTTACATATTCCGCAGAATATATGTGAGTTTGAGTGCGTGAAGATACATAATCCCGTATATTACTGTATCATCTATTTCTGGTTCATATGATATACACTCATATTATCTGCTACTTTTTTCCGATTCTTTTAACTTTCATTTTAATTTAATGATAAGAAAGGGTACTGGAAAGAACTGTTGGACAGCTTTGGCTTAACGATTCATAGATGCATGTATTGTCCTATTACAAGTATATGAGAGCTCTCCTTGTAACCACACCTGCTATTATAGCTCATGCATCCAGTGTTAAAGGTCATATTTAAATCGAGGTGAGAAATCGTTTGATAATCATTGAATGAATTCCTTGCTTTTATTGATCCTTGTATATTTTAGAAATGTTAAAAGTGATCTTTCCTATCTTATGATTCATCATGTTTTCGAATGTCGTTTCCATTGTCCAAAGCTGTTCGAGAATAACACATAGAACTCAAGCTTTCCCGTCCGTCTTCTTGGACGGGAAAGAACTACCTCAGCGTCAGATATCCTCCTTCAGTAAGC
>NC_051417.1:594551-594786 GCF_015228065.2 Penaeus monodon
TTTATAATATCTGTTTGTCCTTTTTTTCGCCTACATGATTCCCTCTCACGTTGATCTTCCAGCGTGCAGTTGCAGTCTTCTGCGTCCTCGATGCGTTTTCATATCTGCCGGATTTATTATACGTCGACGTTTCCCACCTCGCACCCCAAAGCCCCGTGGAAAAATTTTTTTTGCGCCGTTTATAAAAAAAAAAAAAAATTATTTTTGGTCCTTTTTTTTGGATTTAGGGGTGTAT
>NC_051417.1:594858-595026 GCF_015228065.2 Penaeus monodon
CTATGCTCTATATATCTGTCTTGATAAGTCTCAATTATCTTGATCTATTATTTTGTGTGGCGTAATCCTCTCCTTTCAACGCTAACCCTTCCTCCTTTTCAAGAGCTACCTCGGGACCCGCGTCAGACTCTATAATCTTCTCACCTCAAAAACATAACGATCATGTTA
>NC_051417.1:595742-595848 GCF_015228065.2 Penaeus monodon
ATTTGTAGACCTTTATAGATTTTATAAGTTGTAATGACTGGGGTCTAATCTAAAATCTTCATATTATGCGTTATGCTCACAGATAACATGAGAACATGAAAAAACA
>NC_051417.1:596521-596647 GCF_015228065.2 Penaeus monodon
TTTTGCTCAAATAAAAACAGAAATTAATTTCTGCATATTTAGCAAATACGAAAATAAATCACAGAAATCAGGTTTACATTAATACCAAATCATAAAATACAGTAAACTAACTCGCGGTATTCTACC
>NC_051417.1:599170-599781 GCF_015228065.2 Penaeus monodon
GCGCTGACAGCATTCCCCGCCTCCCTCTGACTCTGCGCTGACAGCATTCCCCGCCTCCGTCACGCGATTTCACTTCCTGGAGGCCGAGCGCCCTCGCCCTCTCTCTCCCCCCGAACTCGAGGACCCCCTTGGGCCGAGGATGAAGCTGGAAGGACGCAGGACGCGGCAGGTCACACGGCACCGACGACCCCACAAACACAGCAGGACTCCTGTCGGGATCCTCGTGGAATCCTAAACCAACGAGCGCGATTTAGCCGAGCGCCCCCCGCGCCACTGCTACTCCGCGCGTGACCTCCCGCTCGGCTCACAGATCTGTTTCCCTCCGCTTTGCTTTGGCCGAATCTTTCCTTCTTCCTCCCGCCTCCTTTTTGGGGCCGGGAATCGGGAATCCCCACTCTCACAGACGCACATCTGCGCCCAGCCGGAGGTCCCGATAATTCACTTAGCGAGGACGGCTCACCGGACGCCACGAGAAAATATTTTGACGGCATAGCGTCCCCGGCGACATTGGTCCCTTTTGGTTTATATTGCAGTTCGAGATTTTTTAATCTTTCGCGGCAAGACGGAAGATAAACATCAGTACAAACAGTCAGTGATTGCACTTACGCCCA
>NC_051417.1:601130-601331 GCF_015228065.2 Penaeus monodon
ACACAAATCATACATTGAATGCACAAGGACAATAAACTCACAAAAGAAGACATCATGAATCAATTGTTAAATTATTTCCAATCAATCTTGGTAAAAAAAACTGCAAGAAGCATTAGGAAAATTGGCTTTCCAAACAGTAGCACTTTTTGGCCGGAACTTTTCTTTTCTTTGATAAAAACAAAGGAATTTGAAGGGAGAAAG
>NC_051417.1:604195-604414 GCF_015228065.2 Penaeus monodon
TTCACTGATTACTCGATTACATCGTGAAATTTATCAGTAATCGAATACTTCCATCTCAGGTTGACTAGGACCGTTGAATATATTTCAGTCTAACACAAATTACCTTACACTTCTGTTTACTCAAAAAATGGTGCAATATATTAAATTATACGAATGGCGTTCATGAAGTAATGATTCTTTTCCATTTATTAAAAAAATACAAGTGCATATTTAATAGCA
>NC_051417.1:605349-605691 GCF_015228065.2 Penaeus monodon
TTAAACATATGAATATTGAAATTCTGGACGGACCTACCATGTCTTTACTCTGCACGTGCATGTAGTCTGCAGTATGGTCCCATAACCAACACAGTCCGGGCATATAACATGCGATATTGGAAGTTTATTGCTTACATATATGCACAAAACTTTATACGACACGCTATGGATTACATATATAAAGACTTTTATTGCAACACCGATGGGGTATCTTTATGGCTAAGCAAATGTTTAATATTCCCATGAAATTATAAAGAGCGCGGGGGTCAAGGAGTGACGTGCCCCTGACCCTGACTCTGACCCAGCCTCCCCCTCTCCTCCTCTCCTCTCTCTTTTCATCCG
>NC_051417.1:605907-606152 GCF_015228065.2 Penaeus monodon
CCCTTAAAAGAAGTATAAATTGCATCTTTAAGTAATAACTCTCTTTATTACTTGTTATTCAATATTAAACATTTCAAACCACTGAAGTCAGCACTCGGAAAACACACTAAATAAAAAAGTGATCCAGAGATCTTTGTATCAACTGCATCAGGTCCTCTTCAACTGAGCAAACACGACCAGCAAGTATCTCTCTTCTAAATAAAAACGAAAGTAAAGAGATGTTGTTCTTCCTATGCAGATTAATG
>NC_051417.1:606202-606334 GCF_015228065.2 Penaeus monodon
CATAAACAGCGAAAGAATACTTAGTTATATACGCTGCCTGCCTGTTATTTTTTATCGTCCTCAGGTTCGTCAAAAGTTATTGAAAGATATTTTCTGTTAATATCCAAATATTCTTTACTATGGGCTCTAGCG
>NC_051417.1:606996-607595 GCF_015228065.2 Penaeus monodon
TGTTATAAGTAATTTCAGAGGGTGATCCTTATTTCAACATTTTAAGAGCTCGAAAAAAAGGTCGACGGCACAAGATCTGCTGAACTCAATAACTTAATTGAAGTTCGGGCCACTAAATAAAACTGTCTGGCAGGTGAGAATCTACCTTATATTCTCATTATTCGCAACAGCCGACTCTCCTTTGTTGGGCTTAAGGGATCTGCCCGTGAAGATTGTTAATAACTGGCACAAGTTTTACGTGTCAGCTTAATTATACTGTGTAGAGAGAGGGGATAAAGGAGTCAGTGTCCCCGTGTTTCATTTCTGACTATTCATCCTGTTGCAGAAGGCTAGCCCTCTCTACTGCATAGCTAACGCAGTGTGGATATTGCTTCTTTATTTTGAGAATGCGGGAAGACGAAGAGCGTTGGCGAGGTAATGTAGTCATAATTTGGTGTAATGCTTTTGTATGCGGTGTCTGGAGTTCGAACGATGCCATTGAAAAATCATATACATTTCGTAATGGCGAGTTTATAATCTAGTGTATAAATGAGTTTTCATTAACATTTATTGTTTAATAGACGATCTTTAACTTCTTAGTGAACCCATCCTTCCTTGTC
>NC_051417.1:608894-609554 GCF_015228065.2 Penaeus monodon
AGTATGCGCAGGCAAACAGAGATAACGCAAATATAAAGGCAGCGTTTAGGCCATTCTGTTTCTAAATGAGCTTATTTGTTCTGTGTGTGTGAACGTATTAACTATCAGTAAACTATCTGCACGAGCATAAATTACCATAATATTAGCATACGTGTTTGAATATATTTCCTCCCTATCTATAGGATTTAGCCAATGAAAAATATTCCAGTTGGGTCCCTCGAGATATTTTTTTTCTCTCTCGCTTGTCCCAGTTATAATTTCACCCTTCAAGGAGTGTTCTCACGCGCATCCTCTCACGGCGGCGAGCGAGAATAATAACAGAACAGAATCCACTGTTTACTCTCCGTTGCTGAAATATTGCCGGAAACACTCGCTTATGGAGGACACGCAGGGAAATGAAACAGAGGAGAAAACGTTTACTGCATGCGAAATTCGAGTTGGATTTCTCTTAGGATTTACAAGCGTTAAATGGCTTTTGTTTCAATATAGTAAGTCTAGACCCATCTGTTTCTCTAGACATCGTCCGCTTATTTGTCCCCGAGTGCAGTTCAGTACAATTTTTTCGGTGCCACAGCAGGGTAGACCATTTTTTCCCCTTTCATTATCTACGTCGACAGCAAGTCATCAGCAGGGTATTACTCCACACGTTATTAGTGGGCG
>NC_051417.1:609679-610001 GCF_015228065.2 Penaeus monodon
TCCTACACTTACATGCACATCCAGTATTTGTACATTTCCCAACAAAGGCTCCCTACGTTTGCAACGGATGCATCGTGCAATCCTGGCCCTTCTCTCAGTGGGCGAGAAACGAAAACAAGCGACATTGTACAGAGTGGAAGCCATGATCCTCTGATAAAGCGATGAAACATATAAAAGCATGCGCAGGCGAGTTAATGTCTTACGTGCCTTATCAAAGCAAGCCAGAGCTTTCGCCATTACCGCAAGTGACGAGTTTCGCAAAGGGACGGACTGGAAACCCTATTTGCAGGATGTGAATAGTCTAAGGTTCTTTTATTTAATA
>NC_051417.1:610124-610306 GCF_015228065.2 Penaeus monodon
AAAGATAGGAAATACAGGAGCACCAACTGAGGACCAACAAATATAGCAACACAGGAACGCACAACACGGGAACAAACACGGGATCATAGGCCTCGTTTTGTCTTCATTTCGGACTTTCTTTTCCCGCTTCCTTAATCGTCTAATCTGTGGCTATACAGTATTCAATAAAAGGACGTCTGCTC
>NC_051417.1:611034-611498 GCF_015228065.2 Penaeus monodon
AAAGGCCAATCCTTTACGGAGGGTTTAATCACTCTCACAATTCTTTTGAGTGTTTCACAGTCAAAATAATTTAGAAATAAATAGATGATTAAGATATTCAAGCTGACTGGATTTGAGTGTTCCTGTCCAAGCGTAAATATGAGAAATTTATTTTTCAGCACAACCTAGACATGCAGGTGTACTGTTGATCGATTTCCGCTGAATTAATCTCAGGCATATTACACTTGAAATAACGGTAAAAATACAAACAAATTAAATATATAGAATGGATAAAATTAAAAAAGGATATAGATTTATAGTGTTTCTGATAAACATTATTGTTCCCGACTTTAGCAAATAATTTATCCCATATTAAAGATTAAAGATACAAGTTGCGAGACATGATGTAACAGAAAATGCATGTTCAGATTTTTCATTCATTTCATTCACACTGATATCTACATGAATTATTATCTAAGACCTCC
>NC_051417.1:611710-612209 GCF_015228065.2 Penaeus monodon
GTAATATTCACTTATGTTACTTGGAAATCTATATTTTTTCTACTTGTTGCATCTACTAATCTCTGCTTGGATGGATCATGAATGATTTTTGTTCATACAAAATGTACATTTATTGTCATGAAAAGAAATCCAGAAATCTTGCATTCAGAGCATGCAACAAGACAAGGGTAGATCCAGGGGGGCAAAGTGCAAGAGAAACAACGTTCAGGAAAACCGATCAATGAATCCCTATCACGCTGCACACTAAAAAGGCCGAAATTGTTTTGAACAGAATGCACGAAGATAAGCAAGAAAGGGAGAATTCTTTACATGGGAGGAGGAAAGATCTTTCACATTATCTCAATCATACATAATATGAAAGATCTTTCCTCCCCACATGTAAAGAGGCAAGTAGGGGACAGAACACTGGAACAGATTGATAGCGCTTTCAAGCCAATATCGCCACACAGGTTGACATGCAAATTAAAGAGGTGTATATTCAGGACAAAGCGAAGGACAA
>NC_051417.1:614197-614960 GCF_015228065.2 Penaeus monodon
GTGTATTTGCTACGTTTCCTACATTTCCCACTTTCCGGAGTGCAGCAGCATCCCTTATGTTGCATTATCACACTTCATCTGCAGCTGGTATTGATTCCATGTCAAGGTCAGAAATTTTTGATTAACTTATTTATTCATTCGGATGTTTACATTCAACTCCTCTGGTAAATATAAACATTCTCTCACACTATATCGTATTTTGTCGAATAATTATGGTATTGGCAAATTATAATCTTTTTATGTTATACATGTATGTGAGTGAATTTAATATCCTATTCTGTACTCTCAGATTGAAAGGCAATTTTTCTCTATGTTTGAAATTATGTAAGTTCATAACTTGTGTGTTTCATTAATGCTCAATAATCCTGAATAGAATTGTTTTGAATGCAAAGTGATCGTTGCAACTGCAGAAATGCAGCAGTAAACTGATTTACTGCTTCTTCCTTTTCATTTCAGTGAGAAGTATTACATTGCCTCGACCATTCAGGACACCCCGAGGATACACGAGGAACCGAGGAAGACGAGAAACCCGGCGGCGAGATGACTCCGACCAGCACCAACGGCACCGGACACACCACCACAGAAATCGGCGGAGGGGCCTGGGGAAGGCCCGTGCCCAGCAAAGGACGTTTGAAGGCTGAAATGATGATGATGATCAAAATTCTGCTTAAGTTCTTAATTCTTTGCATTCCTGAAGATGCTACTCGCAATCGTCTCAAACCGGTAGAAATAAATGAATGATTAGATGGATGAAGTTTTGCTC
>NC_051417.1:615328-615693 GCF_015228065.2 Penaeus monodon
TAGTGTGAGATCCGCCATGCGTAACAACGAATAAGCTCATATTGTAAAGCCACTGATGACTGAATCCCAACCAGAAAAACACACCTGTGCAAAACTGGTGGAAAGCATTGCTGTATAAAGTGACAGCAGGATATTCCTTTGAGAAGCAAGCTTACAGAAACGTAGACTAAAGCTTTCAACAGGAATCTACAGCCTTACTGCGAAGTCTGCAAACACAAGATGAAAGAAGGTTGAGAGCAATCTACCTCGAGATTCTTTTTGTCTTTCAGAGGCAACTTCAGGCCAAGTGGACGGAGGAAAGGCCGGGCCAGGAACACACATCACTAGCTGCGGATATTTTCTCTGGAAAAATGTATATATGTGTG
>NC_051417.1:618993-619899 GCF_015228065.2 Penaeus monodon
CGCATATATATTTGCGAAACTAATAATGTGCAATTCCTTTCATCGGCAGCATGATTTATATTTCATGAACAGAATAAACGCTACAACTAGTTTCCTTTTGCTCTTCAGTTGAAACGTCTTTCCCACATTTGCAACGAATAATATGACTGTAATTACCTTTACTTAATATTAGGCACGAAAACCAGTCATTCAGAAATTTATACAACGTGCATTTGCCACTGTGACAAAGGATTCATCAGGCGACTTCAAAACCACAATAACGGCAGCCACACAAGTGAAGGAAGCAATTGAATAATTTCCCGCGTCCGATCAAATTCGTCGGCGTCCACGCACGAGGAGAGGCGCACACGCGCTATACCACCGGGACTGATTAAAGTGGAAACTCTCATGAACATTCTTTACTGATGCGAGTTTGTGCAATGTACTCAAACACATTTATTTGCATTTGAATAAGTATACGTGCGGGTACTTTTCATCAATATCATCATTAGTTTTCATTGTCTTGTGATGCCTCTTTATACTGCACCGATTAGGATAACATATCCTCGATCATTCTCACTGAGAATTGTCGATTATTGCAAGACAACAAAGACATGAATCATGTACCTCTCTATGTACTGTAAGCAGCATGATCCCGACACGCACACACCCAGAACCTGTAACACATGAAATTGGTAGTATATTGCCTACATAAATTTACAAAACTTCATACGATACGCTATGAATTACAAATATAAAGATCTTTATTGCAACACCAACAGCTAAGCTCTACGGCGCAGTAAACATTTCATGCCCCGTGAAAAAGGAGAGGACGTATGGAGGAAGAAATGCGGGAACTGTGCAGCCTCTCTTTTGTTGTTTCCTTTCTATTCTCATCTCGTTTGGATGTCGGACTCGATGCTTACT
>NC_051417.1:620705-620820 GCF_015228065.2 Penaeus monodon
CTTATTGATATCAATACTGTTTTATGAATCAATTCCACTCTGTGCCTAGGGAGATCAATTTACTGTTTTATGAATCAATTCCACTGTGTGCCTAGAGAGATTGTGTGTAAAAAAT
>NC_051417.1:624655-624926 GCF_015228065.2 Penaeus monodon
TAAGCTGATCGTCTGCAGGTTACAGTCTGCTTTGCTTTCCTGACACTTATTTCACGGAACTCACCACCTCACGGATCGGTCTCCTGCGGAAGCTCAGACCTCATGAGTGGCCATTAATCTCTCTGGTATTTTTATGAGGCTCATTCATCAAGTCAAGGGAAGCACATTTGTTTAACAGATATTTACTGTTTGTATTTTTTATGTCTGAATCGTAGCTGTAAACTGTGTTCATAGATTTTCTATTTTTATGGTGGATGCCGATGTTTGGATA
>NC_051417.1:625211-625531 GCF_015228065.2 Penaeus monodon
TGGTAGTGGAGTGAGCGATCTGCACCTAAATTGTTCTCAAACTGCCGATGCATTTCCATACAAAAGGAAGTTTTGCATTTTTGTACTGTATACTTATCCACACATATATAAATGTTCTTAACCCCATGCTTCCACTTACGAAAAGTGTATATTATGGTAAAATATACAACCAGCTTACACATGAAATTGATGTACAATATAGTGAGTTGGAGTGTATGGAATGTATAGAGTATATTGCTGAAAGATGGTGGGGTGGAGTAGAGGCATCCAAACCTCGTACCCTTTTATAGCTCATCTGTAGCATCCTAAGGAGTGAATTG
>NC_051417.1:628326-628657 GCF_015228065.2 Penaeus monodon
ACTGTATGCATTTTATTTGAAATACTTCTAACAAAAACAAATACGCATTTCAAAGTTGAATAAAAAGTATAAAATAAAATGCTTTGTTTGTGCATCGACAATGTTTCAACTGCTGATGCATTTCCTGATCGCGAAACATCTCGTTTTAATGAAGTCATTGCAAACTGCAATATTGATGCTTGATGCCTCATCGATGCGATTAGGCCGGACCAATAAGTTTTAATTCGGATTGGGAGTATCGCCTGTGCATGTGCACTTGTGCTGGCGATATTGTTTTTATATATCTTTGTGTATCTAAAGATTAAAATAGGAAAGCAAGTGAGTTGTGATG
>NC_051417.1:628848-629537 GCF_015228065.2 Penaeus monodon
TGTGACCGGCAACCTGCACACAACACACGCTTAGCACTGTACCCGGGTCGAGTCATTAGACGTCCTGCAAACAACCATGTCCACATTGGCCAGCACCTCCACATGTCGCGACTCACTGCCGAGTTCTGACACGGACATCTCCAGGTGATCTTACTGGATCCCTTAAGCAGGCTCCCCCAGTTCCCGAATTCCTGGGTTCTGTTAGTCTCCTTGACAGTGAGGGGTGCCTGTAGGAAGGGCTGCCTTCAACTGTAAAGAAGGGTTTATTTGCTAGCTAGGGCAGGACGTTCCACAGGCTACGTGTAGGGCATTTATGATTAGTTGATTGATTGACATGGAACCTTGGGTAGGGAAGTCCCTTTCTGTGACATGGTCATACAAAAGGAGTAACGGAGAGAAGAAAGAAGGGTGGAAAGGTGCTCTCCCAATCAACTCGGCTCCGAGTAAAGCAAGGGATCTTACACAGATTCTTTAAAGATAAGTGGCGTTTATATAGCAATGTTAATGCGGACAAGAAAAGGAACCAGACCCTATGACTTAGACCTCTAAATACTACCTACCCTCGTTGCGGAATCACAGAGTTAAGCATTATCTTACTTGATGATGATATGAATGTGGATCTACTGTCGCCATACAGTGACCAACAAATCAATTCCTCCCAACCAGGAATGTTTCGTCAACCTTCAGCC
>NC_051417.1:630510-630705 GCF_015228065.2 Penaeus monodon
AATTACCATATAATAACAATATAAAATTACTAATAAAGAGGGGCAACAGCAGCCAGAGGAGAATCCCCACAAAAGACACTCAGACAACCCTTTCCTCAGCATGGCAAGCTCTCTAAATAGATGAACTTCCAGGAATTCAAGATAATTACGTTCTCCCTCGACACAAACTCTGGTTTTAAGTCTTCATATAATCGC
>NC_051417.1:630739-631798 GCF_015228065.2 Penaeus monodon
CTCTGGAGAAAGAATTCCTAAAATTGTAGGATCTCCTAGTTTTTAAGCAGTACTTTCAACACCAAGAAGGCTGTCAATTTGATAAATAGGATGATAGTCGTTCTTGGCTTCCCTCTGGAACTCCCTCTGACTACCTCCTTTTGATACACTCTCCAAAAACCGATTCATGGGACCCACCCCCACCCCCATGGAAACCTCAAACTTGGAAGGTTTAAAAAACACACTCTATATCTCACACCTTAACTCCACTCATCCCAAAATCATCAAAACACTTGTACACTGTAAAGAAAACCCACCATCTAAGAACACTTAAAATACGATACCATTCTTTTATGAACTGCGTACAAAGTGAAATTCAAATACAACTCGCCAAAGAAACAAGACAGAGCGACCAAGAATGGGAAAAACTCACAAAACAGCTTTGCAACTACAGTATGCCGAAGATCCCAGACTCTTCTGGACGAACTACAGAAGACATTTAGCCAAAAATAGTGTAAGCCCTTCGCTTCAGCGCATACGTGACACCGCTAGTCCTTCAGTGCCAGCCCGAAATGGATAATGTTAGTTAAGATAATTTTTTCGTAGTTAATGCAATAGTTGGAATGCAACAGACAACAGTACTAGTTGTTCCCTTAATATTAATATCTATCTGCACCAATACCCTTGGTATGAGTTTATCATTTGCAAGCTTAAAAATTTTGAAACTTTACATATATGCACCATTTACAGACGTAAATACTGCACCCCGATAAATTTCCGGTGTCTGAAGTATCGTATATATAAAGCTTATGATTTCTTAGGAATAAAAAAGGATAACTTGTTATATGTACCTTATATAAATTATAAATAATTAAAATCATAAGTTTGTACTATCAGTGTAGACTACTTTGATTTTAGGTCTCTAAAGATCGAGTATTATTTTTCAATTAATTGCATTCGGACCTAGCTCGCAAACATTGTTATCGCTCCAACAGCGAAATGCTGTAGAGGCCAACTGCCCTTCCCACACTTTTGGCGAAAATGGAGATCCTTTGCATGTTGTAAAGATGTTGGTTATTA
>NC_051417.1:632492-633665 GCF_015228065.2 Penaeus monodon
AGATTAGTAACTGAGATGGTATGACACATGTAATTAGTTGCATTTTGGGTAAGGAAAGAAATATATAATGTATATGATTCTTACACCATATCCATGTAACTATTAAGAGCAAGTGGCGTGAATGTGTTCCATTGTCATCAACGGTTTCGCCCGTGGTTGATAGATATCCTGGCGATGCCAAATATACACGAGGTAGTTGTAGAATTTGCGTATAGATAAATACTGCTTGTTAAAATGACTTTTATGCCGTACGTAATCTCGATATATATTTCTCTGAGATCATCATTCAAATGCTTTACACAACTGCTGCAAAAGGCAATTCTAGTAAGTGATTATTCTTTCCTGAGAGGTACGATTAAATGCAAGACATTTTATTGGATTCTATAGTGTTAAAAATAAATCTTTCAGTTTTATTCAGGTATGGTAGGATTAGTAGCTGAGTTTTATAAGTAGTCATCAGTACTTGTTAGAATTACAGAAAGTGTTTATTAACATCTTTACCGTTACTTTCTACAGTGAATACACATGAACTTTATGACACGTAAATATGAAAATGAGTGCAGCAGTCTTCATATTAAACAGGTTATGTCTACAACAAACTATTTTTCCAGGGGTTGTTAATGAGTCTGATGTTATTCGATTGCCATATTCTACCTGAAATGCTGTCACTTGCATATTTGACTTAGATTATATGATTTATTTGAACAACTAGCATACGCAGATTGCTCCTTGTCCTTCCACAGGGAACATGTCGCCGTGACTGTTAACTAAGAAATGAACAGTTAAATGACCGTAAACACATAGTTACGGTAAGCCTGCACCTAAAAAACTAAGTTAATTTTTATTATTCTGGCATGCTGCTCAAAATACCAAAAACCTGGAAAGAAATATTTTTCACCACAAAGTATCTGACCGATTGTTAACCGTTTTCAATAATGTATCATTTATTTTCCAACTAAATATATCGCTTGCTGTAGCCTTATTGGATTTAGAAGAGGCGTAGATTAGCATACAAACATGAATAAATATAAGGAATGAAAATATTACACTTCTTTACTATATGAACAACCGTATACGGGATAGGAAAACATGATATTGGGAAAACGTATTGGCCTGCAGTCATCCACCTACGAATATTTGCTACCGCTTACATACTCTTCTAATCTTGAATAA
>NC_051417.1:633743-634607 GCF_015228065.2 Penaeus monodon
TGTGTTGCTGCAGCTATCTACGCCATATTTGGTCTCCTTAAATCAATGTTCGAAACCTTGTTCCTAGTACAGCTACAAATTAAAACTTATATTTCTCAAAATTAACATCTCAGAGTGGAAATTATAGGAAATCAAATCAACGTATCACCTTCTAAAGGGGCACAAAAGAATATTGATTTCAGTATCAAATTTCACGTTTCTGGAAGGTAAGTGAAAGTGTATAAAAGGCACAAAAGATCATTGATCAAATTTCACGTTTCTGGAAGGTAAGTGAAAGTGTATATAAGGCGAATCATGCTTCTCCAAAGAACTAAAACCATTTCATTTAAATTTGTTATGAAGAATTGTTACCACACTTTCAGCCGCTCCCATTTAATTTCTTTGCAAGTATGCTCGCTCATTCAAGAGTGGACGAAGTACATTACTCACGAATTTTCATTTTAATTCTTTTGGTGCCATATTGTTGATATTGATGGATGGTTATTGTCATATGCAGGGCCCTGACTACTCTGTGCTTGTGCTTACTTACTAGATACACAATAAAAACTGGTGACTTTGGCATGCAGACCTTTCGAAAACTCTTGCGCACTCTTCATTTTTCCGCATGTCATCGATTTCAGTTCATGCTAATGGAAATATAGTTATGCGAATATAAATAAAATGTGTCTTTCCAATATCTTGTCTCCTGAGGGGCTGCAGTGTTATTGGAAATATTGTTTGCGGATTTTTATGTCATGGAATTCTTTAATGAATACAGATGTTAGTCTAAAATAAAAATCAACACATCTTCTGTAAATTCTCTTCATCTTTCGGCTGGCAAATTATAGTTAGATGGATTTAAGAGACTATTTCATTTTGCTCTTG
>NC_051417.1:634774-635702 GCF_015228065.2 Penaeus monodon
CAAGAGCATAATGAAATAGTCTCTTAAAATCCATCTAACTATAATTTGCCAGCCGAAAGATGAAGAGAATTTACAGAAGATGTGTTGATTTTTATTTTAGACTAACATCTGTATTCATTAAAGAATTCCATGACATAAAAATCCGCAAACAATATTTCCAATAACACTGCAGCCCCTCAGGAGACAAGATATTGGAAAGACACATTTTATTTATATTCGCATAACTATATTTCCATTAGCATGAACTGAAATCGATGACATGCGGAAAAATGAAGAGTGCGCAAGAGTTTTCGAAAGGTCTGCATGCCAAAGTCACCAGTTTTTATTGTGTATCTAGTAAGTAAGCACAAGCACAGAGTAGTCAGGGCCCTGCATATGACAATAACCATCCATCAATATCAACAATATGGCACCAAAAGAATTAAAATGAAAATTCGTGAGTAATGTACTTCGTCCACTCTTGAATGAGCAGAGCAATACTTGCAAAGGAAAATTAAATGGGAGCGGCTGAAGTGTGGTAACAATTCTTCATAACAAATTTAAATGAAATGGTTTTAGTTCTTTGGAGAAGCATGATTCGCCTTATATACACTTTCACTTACCTTCCAGAAACGTGAAATTTGATCAATGATCTTTTGTGCCTTTTATACACTTTCACTTACCTTCCAGAAACGTGAAATTTGATCAATGATCTTTTGTGCCTTTTATACACTTTCACTTACCTTCCAGAAACGTGAAATTTGATACTGAAATCAATATTCTTTTGTGCCCCTTTAGAAGGTGATACGTTGATTTGATTTCCTATAATTTCCACTCTGAGATGTTAATTTTGAGAAATATAAGTTTTAATTTGTAGCTGTACTAGGAACAAGGTTTCGAACATTGATTTAAGGAGACCAAATATGGCGTAGATAGCTGCAGCAACACA
>NC_051417.1:635783-636302 GCF_015228065.2 Penaeus monodon
CAAGATTAGAAGAGTATGTAAGCGGTAGCAAATATTCGTAGGTGGATGACTGCAGGCCAATACGTTTTCCCAATATCATGTTTTCCTATCCCGTATACGGTTGTTCATATAGTAAAGAAGTGTAATATTTTCATTCCTTATATTTATTCATGTTTGTATGCTAATCTACGCCTCTTCTAAATCCAATAAGGCTACAGCAAGCGATATATTTAGTTGGAAAATAAATGATACATTATTGAAAACGGTTAACAATCGGTCAGATACTTTGTGGTGAAAAATATTTCTTTCCAGGTTTTTGGTATTTTGAGCAGCATGCCAGAATAATAAAAATTAACTTAGTTTTTTAGGTGCAGGCTTACCGTAACTATGTGTTTACGGTCATTTAACTGTTCATTTCTTAGTTAACAGTCACGGCGACATGTTCCCTGTGGAAGGACAAGGAGCAATCTGCGTATGCTAGTTGTTCAAATAAATCATATAATCTAAGTCAAATATGCAAGTGACAGATTTCAAGGAAAA
>NC_051417.1:636402-637966 GCF_015228065.2 Penaeus monodon
CCCATTTTTTTTTCCCCAACTTGCCCAAACGAGGGCCCGCAACAAAACCCCAACCTGACCCTGAAAGGGTAAAATTTCTTAAAACCGAAAAAAAATCCTTTTTAAAAGTTAAAAAAATCGTTGCGCAAACTGATTCCTAACTTTTTTTTCAACAAACTTGAAGAAAAATTTAAAAACCATTGTTGAATAATTATTAATTTACCTGGATTATAATGATTGTAAAATGTTGCCCCGAACTACGTTGTGACATTAAAAATTAGTTGAAAAAATTTTCTACTATTGAAAACAGATCATTGTGATAGTGAAAAGAAGGAAACCAATTTTTATAAAAAATACTAATTAACCAAATTGTTATTACTAGCAGCACATGAACATTATTCCGGAATGTTTGTTTTGCCGGACCCTTTTCCTTTTAATTCACTGACTTCTCCCCTTTAAACGTATGTGTGTAAGGGGAGGACCGGTTTCATCCTTTAAAGGGCATAGAGTACACGGGAGGGATTGAAATATGCGGCGTTCATACTCCCGCAGAACTTATTAATATATTATATAGACCAAATCTTGGTTGGGGTGCAGAGCGAAAAAATGCGAGTCACCATGTTTCAGGAAAACCTTTGGCTGCTAAATTTAGAAAAGCTGTTTAGTTGCAAATGTGTGTTGTCTGATGTCAAGAAAGGAGATTCTCTATACAGACAAACTGCAGTTTGCTTAAGATTATGAGGGTGACATTCTCTTTATATTTTGTTCTTTTACTATTTATTTTTTTATTTGATTTGTTTGGCAGTTTATATTTTTTACTAAAAAATCATTTAAAGTTGAAAAAAAAAACTGAAAAAAGATTCGTTTTAAAATTTAGAAGAAATCAACTGACGTGCTTTCTCAAGGGGTCAAAAGAAAAAAAAGATAAAAACCCGCCACAGGATCCCTCTTTTATGCCTTTTTATGATGTTTCAAAAATGTACGTCAAATTAAACCCTCATAAAAAGATAAAAAATGGATCTCCTAATTTAAGGGATTTGTAAATGTTGAAGCATGATATAAACTGGTAGTATTTTTTTACGGAAGATGAATTATAAAACTTTGAGGTTATTGAGATTTTAAATGAGATGAAATGCATAGTAAGAGAAATCTGGAAGATGAAGTTGATATGAATAGAGGAAAATGAATGAAATTTATGGCAGATCCAAAACTAATTGAAGAGGAGTAATGTTTGTGGACACGTGCCGAGATTTCTGGAAGGTCTAGTTTGTTCTGGAATTTCTCTAAAGATTACAGTGACTGAATTATTTCACAGGGAGGTAGTAGGGGCAAAAATGAACAGGGGAATGGACCAGGCATGTAGCGAAGGAAAAATGCGTAAATCTATAGAAATATGTATATAGAAACAAAATCAACAGGAGACCAGGAGCCTTGAAGTTTAATGGGGGCATGATTTTCTGTCCAAAAAGCCGCGCGTGGTCGACTAAAGTAAAAATGGATTGACCTGAACAAAGCCCTGATCTTACCCAGCTACCTCCTAAAGCTAGCCAAGGAACTCTGTAAGTAATCATTATAATCTTTTACT
>NC_051417.1:638108-638236 GCF_015228065.2 Penaeus monodon
TACAAAAAAAAAAAAAAATCATAAATATTGTTGAACATAAATACATTTGTCACTATTTCTCAGAAAAAAAACGAATTTTGATTACATGTAATTCACCAATTTTGGAGTCTTGTTGCAAAATAAATGCG
>NC_051417.1:638268-638618 GCF_015228065.2 Penaeus monodon
ACAGCGTATAAATAGACCCCATCAGCACATAATTTTCGAAATTTCGAAAAAACGCCCCTGTTCAGTATTCGATAAGTTTTGTATGCGCTTGAAAGCAGACGCCTTTTCTGTAAATCGGAGGTGAATGCAGTACCTGTGATATTTTTAGTTTGTTATCGCTTGCTTTCCTATATGGCTGATTCGTCGCTTTTTTATTTTAAAATACACAAAAGGAATTGATCTAATACCTACAGTCAATTTAGTATCTGTGAAAAGAAAACATTTCTGTAGAGGGAGAAAACACTTTCGCTAGGAGCGAAAGACATGTGACATCGAAACTGGGGTTTAAAACATTAAATACAGCCGTTAAA
>NC_051417.1:638707-639277 GCF_015228065.2 Penaeus monodon
TGGACCTCATAGACGCCAAGGGTGCTGTGAAACCCTTGTACACCGAAATCTACGCTCTGCGCTGCAGGGGGCATATCTAGAGCGTAAACAATCGATCAGCCCCTGAACAGCGACATAGTAGACTGGGATATAGACAGGTTTTGGGGCCCTTGATGAAATTCGACGACTTTGAAAATCAAAACAGAGAAAATACGGAATAGAAATATTTGGGGTGCAATCAAAAGGGAAAAATTTTTGTTTCCTAGAGTAGGTTTTGGGATAAGTTGGCCTTTTTTTTTGGGGGTATATGTATGTTATTATATTTAGTTAACGTCATTGTAGGTCTGAGATTATTAGACAAAAGAATCATGGGTTTTAAGAAAACTAAAATGTTCGTTTATGCACAGCTGTAGTTCCTTGGGCTGAAAGGTGTTAGGATGAACTTGAAATCAACCAACCAGGTCAGGGCATAGTGGACATCATTGAATAATGATTAATGGTTCCAAAAAACAGATATTTACAGAGGCCGTACCCATTCATTCATTCTTGTTTTTCCCCTCTATTTATTAAATGTTATATTTTTCATTTACA
>NC_051417.1:639345-640507 GCF_015228065.2 Penaeus monodon
AACTGTAGCCATCATTAGCTGGCTGACACCTGCTATGTTGCCACAGGGCTTCTCATATTATTCTAGGATTCACATTCACATTCACATTCAACGTCAGTAGGCTATGATAATATTAGATAAGAATATATAACCCAAATGATTAAGTATTTTGTTTTCTTTTACGTATTACCCTTGTTTTTTTAAACAAAATAAAACCAAAAAATTCATTAAAGAGAAAAAAACAAAATTTTTTTTCCATAGAAGTTTACCCTGATAGTTTAATGAAAAAATCAGGATTATTTCACATAGTGAGATGAAAATGGAATAACTACTTTTAAATCTTGCCGCCAAGTGCAATATATTTTACCTGCAATGGACTATTATAAAAAATTATTTTAAAGTGAAATGATTATATAACTTCTCCAGGGAGGAATATAATCTTAGGAGGAACTTCGACAAAATCCTTGACGAGAGATGGTTGGGATTTTTTCCGACACCTAAGAGTAACAAGAGCTTTCTTTGTGTGCATGCTGAAGGAAGCTGAGGCATTATACGGGAACAGTCCAGCAGGTAGCAACCTTAAACTTTGAGGATCCACTGTACTAGACTGTGGTATTCAGGAAACCTCAAACCATATGACAGAGATATCTGAGCTCGTTGAGGTCGCAGAGTCAGTTGTGCAGGATTGTGTGCAAAGAATGTTGCACTGTGCATGGTTTGATACAAATAAATAAAGTGGCGATCAAAGGAAAAGCCTGTAGAGAGAGGGAAAGAGTTTTTTTCAACCGGGCGGTCTGCCTGGGTATTTGGGGTTGTTTTAGGAAATTTATCAACACTCCAGAAAAAAATCAACAACATCCCAAAATCTTTCTTGGGGTACGACGTTGACTTTGGGGGCGTTTTTTACAGCAAATAAAAAACTAAAAACATAACAAAATGTCTTCCCTGGGTGTGTCTGGGAAAGGACCGTTAAGTTCAGGGGTAATTTCCTTCTGCCTTTGGGAATATTTAACACCAAGATTCCGCGGCACTGGCACTATAGCTGATAAAGTCCATTTTAACAAAAAGCTATTTAGAACCAGTGTTGCTTATAAGAGTGCAGTTATCTTTCTAAAAGGAAGATTCAGGAGACTTATATACACAGATTCTGATTTTTTAGTTGTATGTATTTTTCTTGATTCAT
>NC_051417.1:641862-642421 GCF_015228065.2 Penaeus monodon
AAATTGTACTGTGGGTGAACTGCACTCGGGACAAATAAGCGGACGATGTCTAGAGAAACAGATGGGTCTAGACTTACTATATTGAAACAAAAGCCATTTAACGCTTGTAAATCCTAAGAGAAATCCAACTCGAATTTCGCATGCAGTAAACGTTTTCTCCTCTGTTTCATTTCCCTGCGTGTCCTCCATAAGCGAGTGTTTCCGGCAATATTTCAGCAAGGGAGAGAAAACAGTGGATTCTGTTCTGTTATTATCTCGCTCCCCCGCCGTGAGAGGATGCGCGTGAGAACCCCCTTGAAGGGTGAAATTATACTGGGACAAGCGAGAGAAAAAAAATATCTCGAGGGACCCAACTGGAATATTTTTCATTGCTAAATCCTATGATAGGGAGGAAATATATTCAAACACGTATGCTAATATTATGGTAATTTATGCTCGTGCAGATAGTTTACTGATAGTTATACGTTCACACACACAGAACAAATAAGCTCATTTAGAAACAGAAGGGCCTAAACGCTGCCTTTATTTTTTGCGTTATCTCTGTTTGCCTGCGCATACT
>NC_051417.1:643661-644290 GCF_015228065.2 Penaeus monodon
CCTTCAGCGTAGCGTACACTTTATAAAATAAATCAATGTATTAGAAAAGGGAAGGATGGGTTCACTAAGAAGTTAAAGATCGTCTATTAAACAATAAATGTTAATAAAAACTCATTTATACACTAGATTATAAACTCGCCATTACGAAATGTATATGATTTTTCAATGGCATCGTTCGAACTCCAGACACCGCAAAAAAGCATTACACCAAATTATGACTACATTACCTCGCCAACGCTTTCGCTTCCGCATTCTAAAAATAAAGAAGCATATCCACACTGCGTTAGCTTGCAGTAGAGAGGGCTAGCCTTCTGCAACAGGATGAATATCAGAAATGAAACACGGGGACCTGACTCCTTTACCCCTCTCTCTACACAGTATAATTAAGCTGACACGAAAAACTTGTGCCAGTTTATTAACAATCTTCACGGGCAGATCCCTTAAGCCCAACAAAGGAGAGTCGGCTGTTGCGAATAATGAAATATAAGGTAGATTCTCACCTGCCAACAGTTTTATTTAGTGGCCCGAACTTCAATTAAGTTATTGATTCAGCAGATCTTGTCCCGTCGACCTTTTTTCGAGCTCTTAAATGTTGAAATAAGGATCACCCTCTGAAATTACTTATAACA
>NC_051417.1:645210-645360 GCF_015228065.2 Penaeus monodon
AAAAAAAAAAAATGTTACGCTAGAGCCCATAGTAAAGAATATTTGGATATTAACAGAAAATATTTTTCAATAACTTTTGACGAACCTGAGGACGATAAAAAATAAAAGGCAGGCAGCGTATATAACTAAGTATTCTTTCGCTGTTTTTTG
>NC_051417.1:645412-645649 GCF_015228065.2 Penaeus monodon
CATTAATCTGCATAGGAAGAACAACATCTCTTACTTCGTTTTTTTTTAGAAGAGAGATACTTGCTGGTCGTGTTTTGCTCCATTGAAGAGGACCTGATGCAGTTGATACAAAGATCTCTGGATCACTTTTTATTAGTGTGTTTTCCGAGTGCTGACTTTAGTGGTTTGAAATGTTTAATATTGAATAACAAGTAATAAGAGAGTTATTACTTAAAGATGCAATTTATACTTCTTTTA
>NC_051417.1:645909-646227 GCF_015228065.2 Penaeus monodon
GCTGGGTCAGAGTCAGGGTCAGGGGCACGTCACTCCTTGACCCCGCGCTCTTTATAATTTCATGGAATATTAACATTTTGCTTAGGGCCCTAAAAATACCCCATCGGTGTTGCAAAAAAAGTCTTTATATATGTAAACCATAGCGGTCGTATAAAGTTTTGTGCATATATGTAAGCAATAAACTTCCAATTTTCGCATGTTATTTTGCCCGGACTGTGTTGGTTTTTGGGGCCATACTGCAGACTACATGCACGTCAGAGTAAAGACATGGTAGGGCCGTCCAGAATTTCAATATTCATATGTTTACATTACGTTTAT
>NC_051417.1:647146-647315 GCF_015228065.2 Penaeus monodon
CCAGACACCCGGGCAATAACGGGCGTGAAGGAGCAATGCTATTAAATATGCACTTGTATTTTTTTAATAAATGGAAAAGAATCATTACTTCATGAACGCCATTCGTATAATTAATATATTGCACCATTTTTTTGAGTAAACAGAAGTGTCAAGGTAATTTGTGTTAGAC
>NC_051417.1:649945-650072 GCF_015228065.2 Penaeus monodon
TTAACCAAGGGTTAAAAAAATTATATATTATGCATATTAAAAAATATACGCCACACAAAACACAAAAACCCAACTTTCCCCTACCACCCCAGCACACGTACACCCAAACGCACATCAAAACCCCACC
>NC_051417.1:650102-650188 GCF_015228065.2 Penaeus monodon
CGCAATGCTCGCGTGTATATATTCTTTCTCCCCTTCCAATTCCTTTGTTTTTATCAAAAAAAAAATTCCCAAAGTGTATTTAAAAA
>NC_051417.1:650212-650296 GCF_015228065.2 Penaeus monodon
ACAAATTAAAAAATTTAAAAAAATTATTTGATTTTTTTTATTTTTTTTGATTAATTATATTTTTTTAAATTTAAAAAAAGGTTT
>NC_051417.1:651893-652694 GCF_015228065.2 Penaeus monodon
ACGGGTCCCCTAATATCAGTCGCTCCAAATCTCTACGAGCATTTCTGTTATGCAAGTCGACATTTTTACTTTTATCTATTACAATAGACTTACCTTTATCCTTTCCTGCTTTTAAATTTTACCTTATCATGATAATATGTATTCTTTATTTAATCTTTTTAATTTTAAAATCCCATTGTTGTTGGGGAAGTGCAATCACGACTTTTTTGTACGATTTTATTTTCCCGTTTTGCCCGAAAGATTAAAAAATCTCGAATGCAATATAAACCAAAAGGGACCATGTCGCCGGGGACCATCCGTCAAAAATTTTTTTTCGGGCGTCCGGGTGAGCCGCCTCGCAAAGGAAAATTACGGGCCTCCGGCGGGGCGCAGATGTCTCTGTGAAGGGGGGATTCCCGATTCCCGGCCCAAAAAGGAGGGGGGGGAAGAAGGAAAGATTGGCCAAAGAAAAGCGGGGGGAAACAGATCTTAGCCGAGCGGGGGGTCAGCGCGGAGTACGGGGCGGGGGGGCGCTCGGCTAAAACGCGCTCGTTGGTTTTTGGATTCCACGAGGATCCCGACAGGATCCTGCTGTGTTTGTGGGGTCGTCGGTGCCGTTTTGACCTGCCGCGTCTGCGTCCTTCCAGCTTATCCCCGCCCAAGGGGGGCCTCGAGTTCGGGGGGAGAAAAGGGCGAGGCGCTCGGCCCCAGGAAATGAAAACGCGTGACGGAGGGGGGGAATGTTTCAGCGCAGAGTCAGAGGGAGGGGGGGAATGTGTCAGCGCAGATCAGGGAGGCGGGGAGAGGAAACGGGAAGGGGGG
>NC_051417.1:652842-653133 GCF_015228065.2 Penaeus monodon
AATTTTTCATAATTTAAACTTTTTTATTGCAATTATTATCATCATCAGAATAATTAAAAAATGAAGATGATGATGATAAACTGTAACCCATTATACCAAAAATAAAAATTTTTGATACTATTATTACGTATACCACTAAGCTCACTACACTCTAGTACTATACTAATAATAATACTAAAAAGAAACCCAAAAAATTCTTATTATCATTATCAATGTATTATCTTACTCTTATAAGCCTACCTCATCATCGAATAAAATAATACAACACAAAAATAAACCAAAAACAACAAA
>NC_051417.1:654180-654280 GCF_015228065.2 Penaeus monodon
AAAAAAATTTTTTCATCCTATATCTTTATCATCATCACATCATCACGTAATCTATTTCATCATCATATCATCATCTAATACAAATTACAAAAAAGAAAAG
>NC_051417.1:654572-654756 GCF_015228065.2 Penaeus monodon
GATAAATGATAATGGAAATGTAGTGATCATAGTAAAATAATGTTTTAAAATCCTCCTACACATCACCATCTCATCACTTCCCCAACTGTAAAATTAAAATAATAATAATAGGGTTTATGATACGATTTAATAATAAAAGGTATTTAAAATTAAATAATAAAAAAAATTTAAATGCTGAGATATG
>NC_051417.1:655031-655146 GCF_015228065.2 Penaeus monodon
TACTTTTTTTTCATGATTTGGTATGTAAGTTCAAAACCCTTTTGATTTTCGTGGATTTATTTTCGTGATTTGCTTAAATATTTTCAAAAAATTTTTTCTGTTTTTTAAACTAAAG
>NC_051417.1:656659-657487 GCF_015228065.2 Penaeus monodon
GAGTCCTGACGCGGAGTCCCCGAGGTAGCCTCTCTGAAAAGAAAAGAGGAAGGAAGTGTCCAGCGTTGAAAGGAGAGGATTAACGCACAACACAAACACGGTAATCAGATCGAGGACAGATAATTGGGAGACGGTTGGCGGACTGCGCAAGGACCAGACTGCAGCGTGCACGTTGGAGGAGCAATGGGAGGGAAAGGATGCAGGCGAAGCGAAGGAGGCAGACGCAGGGGAAGATAATGCTTACTGAAGGAGGATATCTGACGCTGAGGTAGTTCTTTCCCGTCCAAGAAGACGGACGGGAAAGCTTGAGTTCTATGTGTTATTCTCGAACAGCTTTTGGACAATGGAAACGACATTCGAAAACATGATGAATCATAAGATAGGAAAGATCACTTTTAAATTTCTAAAATATACAAGGATCAATAAAAGCAAGGATTCATTCAATGATTATCAAACGATTTCTCACCTCGATTTAAATATGCCCTTTTAACACTGGATGCATGAGCTATAATAGCAGGTGTGGTACAAGGAGAGCTCTCATATACTTGTAATAGGACAATACATGCATCTATGATCGTTTAAGCCAAAGCTGTCCAACAGTTCTTTCCAGTACCCTTTCTTATCTTTTAAATTAAAATGAAAGTTAAAAGAATCGGAAAAAAGTAGCAGATAATATGAGTGTATATCATATGAACCAGAAATAGATGATACAGTAATATACGGGTTTTATGTATCTTCACGCACTCAAACTCACATTATATTCTGCGGAATATGTAAAAAAAATATGTGTTCTAATTACCATACTATTATGTTTAACATTTGTGTGTG
>NC_051417.1:657751-657929 GCF_015228065.2 Penaeus monodon
CACATAAATCCAGGGCCATAATTGGTAACGGCATGTGACGGCTGTGCGAGTGTGGGAAACGTCGACGTATATATAAATCCGGACAGATAATTGGAAACGGCATGCGAGGACTGCAAGGCCAGACTGCAACTTGCACGCTGGGAAAATCAACGTGAGAGGGAATTCATGTAGGCGAAGA
>NC_051417.1:658432-658556 GCF_015228065.2 Penaeus monodon
TACCCATTCAAATAAAACCCTTACTCCCATTGTAATCCCCGCCCTTTATTTTAATACTATCATCTTTTAAACCTTTCACCTGCCACACGCTAAATAAAATATATAAATATAATAATTTTATAAA
>NC_051417.1:658607-659228 GCF_015228065.2 Penaeus monodon
TATTTCATATACTTTATACTCGACGACGTGTTCATCCCATCAGTTGCTCACTCCACATGGCACAGCGTTTTTCTTAACCAAAATTATTTGAAAGTAAAAAAAAAATCATTTTAGACTCTTGCCCTTTCTGTAAATTATAAACCTCAATAAAGGGTTTCAAAGTGTTTTAAAATAATAAATCTGTAGAAAAGGGAGAAAAGGGAAAGAAAGCCCCACAATCAATAGGTGTATTTTTTCAGTTTCATTACGATTGCCTCAAAAACTCTTTTTATTGTGAAACTTTTCATTCTCATTTATACCTTTTTCCAAATCGTCTTTTTTAAATTCACTAAGGTTATCACTTCAAAAAAATTTTCTTTGCTTCGACTCTTCAGATATAATTTTCTCTCATCTTAATTCTGTTATATTGCTTTTTATTTGGGTTTTAGTGTATTTATTAGGAATGTCGTTTTGTACTGTTTTTTGTTTTTGTGATTATATATAGGGGTCTTTAAATTGTGCTTTTCGGCATATTTTTTCATGTGGCCCAAAATTAAAAAAAATTTTTCTTACCATAAAAATTGTCGTGTTCAAATTTTGGGGTTTTGGAAACTCTAAACCCCCATGTCAAACTTTTTTTTG
>NC_051417.1:659324-659595 GCF_015228065.2 Penaeus monodon
GTTGCGAAGATTATTTTCCCCTAAGAAAACGTATATATACTTAATTTAAACCTATTTTATACTTACTTCTATTGCTGTGATAATAACTGCAACTACTAAAAATCTACTTCTTCTAAAGCGGTTACTATGATTTTCACTATTATTTCTATTTTCATCAATTTGATGCACAAAATTTTATTTCTTTACCTTTTTTTTGAAATCAAGGGCCTCGAAATTTAAATTAATTGGGTCAGCTTAGGCAGGTCAGCAAAAATTTTTCATAGATAGTGTC
>NC_051417.1:659814-660139 GCF_015228065.2 Penaeus monodon
AGAAAAGTAATCAGAAAGTAACCCCAGGTCCCACTACCCCGACACCACGACCTCCTTTTCCCGCTTTTTTACTAACGGTGCAATTTAAAAGATGAATATGCGCAATTCCCAAAAAAATTTTGGCGGAAATCTTTAAAAAAAAAAAAAGTAAAAAATGCCTACTATCTTTTAAGGCAATAAAAGTAAATAGCAACCAACTCAAATTTGATAAATTTTAATTATAATATCGTCGTAGTACTAGTAAGATTGAGATGGGGAAAATAAAAATTTTAATGAAAAAAAAAGTAAAAAAAACAATAACCTTAGATTTTCCTATAGTGCACGG
>NC_051417.1:660770-661547 GCF_015228065.2 Penaeus monodon
TTGCACAAAAACCAGTACTTGAACATCAAACAGAAGGTTTTAAAGGGGGTCACTGTTTTTTATGTAATTTTAGTTTTCACTTCTTAAATACAAAGAAATGCGAGGCAGTTAAGTCTAATTACATCTAATAATTGCATTTCATGGTTAAATTTCACCGGCTGACAATTATTTGTATGTGGTGTTGAACAATTCTAAGAGTGGGATAATGGGAGGCATAGTTCAGATACAGTGACGATTGTAATATTTTCAACATTCCCTTTATAATGACGAAAGTAACGGTAATGAATGGGCTACAATACCCTGATTAAAAGCGGGAATGTATACAGTAGTTAATGTAACTTTGTTTACAGCTCAAAAATCACATGAAGACCTGTGTACAATGATATTACTGAAGCAGAAATATCATTACAAACATCCCAAAAACCCGTCCCGGGTGTTCGGGATGTTGTTTAAGTGGAATATTCCAAAAGATTTTGACAAAATTTATGCTGGATGGTTTCAAAAGGGTCCTCAAAGAGTGTGCGGGACCAGCTAGGAATGAAGCTAAAACTCTCCCACCCAAAAACATGCATAGTGTGCAATAGCAGTATCTTGCTGCTATTCTAAAACTAGATATAATTGTTTAAAACAGGCGAGACATTTTCGATGCCGCTAAGAAATACTGTATATTCAGCTGCAGGGAGAAGGTACTGCAGTGGCTTTTGAGGTTCATTTAAACTTATCCGTATTTTTAAGTTCTACCAGGACCCGCGGAAATTCCCTTCCTCGCTTATTTTT
>NC_051417.1:662171-662288 GCF_015228065.2 Penaeus monodon
AACGTAAGAGTAATATGTGAAAGAACAAAGGCGAATTACCAGAATCTGGCCCAAATTTGTCTACGGACACACGTTGGCACTTTTCATTATACACAAAACATGGATTTTTAAAATGTG
>NC_051417.1:667128-667297 GCF_015228065.2 Penaeus monodon
GATGGTTTCGTTGAATTATACTCTCAGGAACGTCAGCTGCCCATTGGTTCATATGATATATCGAACTATCTATTTTTCGATACTAAATGTGTTGGCAATGTGTCCCAAGCCAGGAAAACAAATTGATAATACTGTTGTTGCTGCCTAAATGTTTTTGTTTTGGTTAAAC
>NC_051417.1:667515-668177 GCF_015228065.2 Penaeus monodon
GTATTGCCTCTCTCTTCCTATCTTTTTTTTTTCGTATCGCTTGAGCATGTTTTGTATCCATTTATTTTTCATTCCCATATCTCAATCATGCAACGCCGGGAGAGGTCTGTTAAAATATACACTGTGATTCTATAATAATAAAAGAGGTAGGTCTGTGGTGTCTCTTTAACAAGGGCGCACAGATAAGATATGCTGATTAACAAATGTTAAACTAAATTATAAGATTTCAATAATGTGCCGGAGGTAATGCGAAAAGCCCTCAAAAGTTATAACCGAAAAATGAAGACAAATAACTTATAAACAACTTTTCCCACTTCATTCACTAAGCAATCATCACTACTAGTGGATTAGATAGTTTATTTATAGAGCATTTTTTCACAACTTTTATGAATGATATACAAATGTCAACAATGTCATGTTAACCATAAACTCAAGAATTTTCCTGAATCCTAGAATTATCATCAGTTCTCTTAACTAATAGCACACATAACTAATAGCACACTGCTCTATAGTAGGCAACCGAATCCACTGTTGCAAACCAAAACTTGCTTTGTTTTTGAGTCTGATGATTATGACCAGATGCAATATGACTGGGAATGCAAACGGAATTTATGTATCAACCTGCTGAAGCAGTGATGGCATGCCCATACATGCAATGCCAT
>NC_051417.1:668317-668567 GCF_015228065.2 Penaeus monodon
CTATGTATAAATAAAACGTGCAAATGACTGCTATAACTAGTACATGTACCAGGCGCTCATGGGTTACAATTTCTATTTGACTTTGTTGACAGTTTCTCTATAGACACAGATGGTACTAAATGGTTAAATGATTATCATTTCATGGCTATTACACGATATCTCGGTAGCACACTGGATAACGCCAAGGAAAGAAGAACTCATTTTGTTTTGCTACTCAAGTAACTGAAGTGGTGTTCTTTCTATACAAAAT
>NC_051417.1:668636-668772 GCF_015228065.2 Penaeus monodon
CATCAACTAAATCAGTGCATTGCCTGTATTATACATAAAATCTCATGGTTACACTTACAAAAGTAAAAGTTTAAAGGTTTACATGTGCCAGAACTTGTGACGAAGTTTTATTTTATGATATAAGCTATGTCAGCAT
>NC_051417.1:668806-669473 GCF_015228065.2 Penaeus monodon
AAAACATTAGTAAATACAATGATTTATGTTTTCCGGTGCAAACAATGATAAAGTAACATTAGCAGTCCTAATTAAGTTGATAATGACGAGCAAAACCAACTTAGTACATGCTTTTTCCCATTTCCAGAGCCTCTTTTTCCAATAAATCTTGTGAACCAATTATATTTTCCTTCATCCTATTTTGTCTTTGAAAGGACCATGAGCAGCAAAGCATCAGAGACGAAGGCGAGCTGTGTGTTAATCCTTCTGTGTTATTTTCCTTTCTCTGACACCAAGCTCGACAGCAATTTACTCCCGGAAGGCTACATGACGGGGACGAGATCAGGTATGATGTCTGGTAATTGTTTTCATTGATTGGCCTTTAACGTAGCTTGTAAATGGAAAGTTTTCTTGATTGAGTGACAGTTTGCAAAAGAAGTAGCCTACCTTTTCTGTAGTGGACGGAAAGTTACGATCTGAGGAAGGAAAGTTTCCTAATATTCACTTTTTCTTTTTGCCTAATCATTTAACACGTTACACTGTATCTTCTACTAAATGCCGAGGAAGAATCAATGTGATTTTTAATAAAAGGAGTTCAATTTATATTTTATTCAGATAGAACGTTCAGAATTCCATATTTGGAAAGTTTTCAGAATATAAATGGAAAGAAAAGTTCCAACGGTCGTTC
>NC_051417.1:670540-671247 GCF_015228065.2 Penaeus monodon
CCCGATCACTTGCCACAACTCGGGAGAAACAAACATTTCCTTCTCTGTTACTTGCTCCTCAATCTATCACATAGTAATTGCCCCAAATTTACATACGCAGCCTGCGTGTCTCAATGCCCTGCTCCGTGGCATATCTTGTAAAACAAAACTTTACCGGGTATATTTTATAGGTAGACAATAATGTAGTTTTTTCGTTTGTCACTCTGCTCTGCCATGAAATAGCCATGAACTGGGGAGGCTTTGTGTCAGTGTGAAGTTGAGACACAAGCCTGGGACTTGTCCTGGCGTACACTCCTTATAAAGTTATTTAATGGACTGTTCCAATATCACTTTTAATTGAATTTGCGCACATTGAGACTGAAGCTACTCATATTTCAACATCAGGTATTTCAGTATCATATTTCAGCCGAATATGGTTAGATTAGACAAAACCCCCAACATCTGACCTAAATGAACGACTTTATTTACTTACTGACGTGTAGAACGCAGATCCCAAGTGCGCACAACACACGGGGCTAAAAGCAGTGATGGATCACCGAAACCACATCTTCTGAGACCGAAGCATTAACATATTTATCACGTGCAGCCCTCCATGAGCCGATAAAGCTATTATTTATCTCGATGAAAGTGAATGTTTAATACCACGTATAACAGGATTTTTTTATGTGTGTGTGCAGCTTCCATAGGGAATTAATGTAGTTTTACCT
>NC_051417.1:673019-673237 GCF_015228065.2 Penaeus monodon
GAAAGTTTGATATGTTTTCTAAAGGCGCTTAGCGGGGCCGGCAGTGCACCTCTAACCATCGCAGAGATTTATTTTCTGGAAACAACCCGCGTGAGCCGCGCGCATTCAGTGTGTACACCAGGGAGAAATATACTAGGTGTGGTTCGAGACATGGACGGATTTTTCCTTTGCCTTAAGCGTCATTTTATCTTATAAGCTTAAGTGATCTAATTTGCATA
>NC_051417.1:673833-674992 GCF_015228065.2 Penaeus monodon
CCCGAACCCACCCAACACACCACCACTCACGAACAAACCCACCACACTATTCTTTTTTTATTTATATTTGAAATTTAAATATATATTTATGAATTAATTTTTAAAACTAATAATATATAATTAATTTTTATTAAATCAAATTATTTTTTTTATTTAGATAGAAAGATAATTAAGTGTTAAATGATTAAAAAAAAAAATAATATTAAAAAAATTTATTTAATTAATTTTCTCATAGAAAAGTAGTATTTTTGAAAATTATATAAGAAATTTATTTAAATACTTAAAGCCAATTTTAATGAAAACATTATATATATCTATTACCTATAATCTCTCTATTAATATCTCATAAATTTTAATTTATCTTTAATATAGATATAATTTCACATATGAATTAATATTATATTTTCTTCTACCCTTTAATTAGCTAATTTAGCTATATTCTCAAAAAACATAAAATAATATATAGATATTATAATATATTCACTATAATCTTATATTATATAATATATCATGAAATATAATAAATTGCATTATTATATAATTTTATTTAATTATATAATTTTTAATAAATAATATTATATTATATATTTTATATATAAACATAAATATATTTATTACTATTAATGTTTATATATAATTTATTATAATAGATTATATTATTATATAATATATATATAGGCTTTATATATATAATAAATATCTTAATATATATATAAATTTTATATACATTTAAACATTACTTTTTATGTATATAGAATTTATATAAATAATCAGAAAATATGAATATATTATTATTTTATATATTTATAATATATATATACTATTATATATTTATTATAATTATATATTGACAGACAAAACACACCACTAAAACCAAAACAAAAACGGCTTATCAAAATATTTTACATATTAATATATAATATTTTAAATAAATATACATTAATATTAATAACTATATAATTTTAAAATTTCTTTATACTTTTCTGCCTAATTTATATCTATAATATTAATAAAAATAAAAATATAATTTTATAATATTTAATTGTATTATTTTGAGCATATTCTATTATTAATTTTATTATAATAAATTATTATCTAATTATTAGGAATATTATATTATATTATAAATTAATTTTTAATTTAGTATATATAAAATATG
>NC_051417.1:677781-677875 GCF_015228065.2 Penaeus monodon
TCCTAAAACGTTTATAAAAACTATAAGGATTATCCGATGATGTTAAAGGTCTGAATGTTACTTTGATTCCAGTGAACGTGTTTTGTAATAAAGG
>NC_051417.1:678059-678323 GCF_015228065.2 Penaeus monodon
AAATTTGCGCACGACTTTTCACACTTTGTGCTTTTGTACTTACATAATATTATGTTGATGGTTTCGTGAATATACCCCGGAACGTCAGCTCCCCCATTGGTTCCATATGTTTAATATCGAACTATCTATTTTTCGATACTAAATGTGTTGGCAATGTGTCCCAAGCCAGGAAAACAAATTGATATACTGTTGTTGCTGCCTAAATGTTTTTTTTTTGGGTTTTAAACTCTTTTTTCTCTTTCCCATTCATTTTGTTATACGTTA
>NC_051417.1:678428-678501 GCF_015228065.2 Penaeus monodon
CTGGATACGTGCTTTTTTCATAAATAAAAAAAAACCCTTCACATTTTACACCCACAGTAAGAAATATGACGTT
>NC_051417.1:678524-679179 GCF_015228065.2 Penaeus monodon
GTATGCCTCTCTCTTCCTATCTTTTTTTTTCTATCGCTTGAGCATGTTTTGTATCCATTTATTTTTCTTCCCATATCTCAATCATGCAACGCCGGGAGAGGTCTGTTAAAATATACACTGTGATTCTATAATAATAAAAGAGGTAGGTCTGTGGTGTCTCTTTAAAAAGGGCGCACAGATAAGATATGCTGATTAACAAATGTTAAACTAAATTATAAGATTTCAAAAATGTGCCGGAGGTAATGCGAAAAGCCCTCAAAAGTTATAACCGAAAAATGAAGAAAAATAACTTATAAACAACTTTTCCACTTCATTCACTAAGCAATCATCACTACTAGTGGATTAGATAGTTTTTTTATAGAGCATTTTTTCACAACTTTTATGAATGATATACAAATGTCAACAATGTCATGTAACCATAAACTCAAGAATTTTTCCTGAATCCTAGAATTATCATCAGTTCTCTTAACTAATAGCACACATAACTAATAGCACACTGCCTATAGTAGGCAACCGAATCCACTGTTGCAAACCAAAACTTGCTTTTTTTGAGTCTGATGATTATGACCAGATGCAATATGACTGGGAATGCAAACGGAATTTATGAAATAAACCTGCTGAAGCAGTGATGGCATGCCCATACATGCAATGCCAT
>NC_051417.1:679319-679773 GCF_015228065.2 Penaeus monodon
CTATGTATAAATAAAACGTGCAAATGACTGCTATAACTAGAAACATGTACCAGGCGCTCATGGGTTACAATTTCTATTTGACTTTGTTGACAGTTTCTCTATAGACACAGATGGTATTTAAATGGTTAAATGATTATCATTTCATGGCTATTAACGATATCTCGGTAGCACACTGGATAACGCAAGGAAAGAAGAACTCATTTTGTTTTGCTACTCAAGTAACTGAAGTGGTGTTCTTTCTATACAAAATGTAGTAGTTTTTATTACAGTAGAAGTAATAACAGTAGTATATGTAGTTGTAGAAGTAGTAGAAACAGTACATCAACAAATCAGTGCATTGCCTGTATTATACATAAAATCTCATGGTTACACTTACAAAAGAAAAAGTTTAAAGGTTTACATGTGCCAGAACTTGTGACGAAGTTTTATTTTATGATATAAGCTATGTCAGCAT
>NC_051417.1:679807-680486 GCF_015228065.2 Penaeus monodon
AAAACATTAGTAAATACAATGATTTATTTTTTTCCCGGGTGGCAAACAATGATAAAGTAACATTAGCAGTCCTAATTAAGTGATAATGACGAGCAAAAACCAAACTTAGTACTGCTTTTTCCCTTTTCCCCCAGAGCCTCTTTTTCCAATAATCTTGTGAACCAATTTTTATTTTCTTCATCCTATTTTGTCTTTGAAAGGACCTTTGAGCAGCAAAGCATCAGAGACGAGGCGAGCTGGTGTTAACCCTTCTGTGTTATTTTCCTTTCTCTGCCACCAAGCTCGACAGCAATTTACTCCCGGAAGGCTACAGACGGGGACAGATCAGTATGATGTCTGGTAATTTTTCATTGATTGGCCTTTAACGTAGCTTGTAAATGGAAAAGTTTCTTGATGAGTGACAGTTTGAAAAAGGGAAGTAGCCAAACTTTCTGTATGGACGGAAAGTTAAACATCTGAGGAAGAAAGTTTCCTAATATTCACTTTTTCTTTTTGCCTAATCATTTAACACGTTTACACTGTTTTCTTCTACTAATGCGAGAAGAAATCAATGTGATTTTTAAAAAAAGAGTTCAATTTATATTTTTTTCAGATGAACGTTCAGAAATTCCATATTTGGAAGTTTCAAATATAAATGAAAGAAAAGTTCAACGGTCGTTCATATTGGTGTATGCGTACA
>NC_051417.1:681598-682416 GCF_015228065.2 Penaeus monodon
TTTTTCAACCCGATCACTTGCCACAACTGGGGAGAAACAAACATTTCCTTCTCTGTTACTTGCTCCTCATCTATCACATATTTAATTGCCCCAAATTTACATACGCAGCCTGCGTGTCTCAATGCCCTGCTCCGGGGCCATATCTTGTAAAACAAAACTTTACCGGGTATATTTTATAGGTAGACAATAATGTAGTTTTTTCGTTTGTCACTCTGCTCTGCCATAAAATACCATGAACTGGGGAGCTTTGTGCCCAGTGTAAAGTTGAGACACAAGCCTGGATTTGTCCTGGCGTACACTCCTTATAAAGTTTTTAATGGACTGTTCCAATATCACTTTTAATGAATTGCGCACATTGAGACTGAAGCTACTCATATTTCAACATCAGGTATTTCAGTATCATATTTCAGCCGAATATGGTTAGATTAGACAAAACCCCCAACATCTGACCTAAATGAACGACTTTATTTACTTACTGACGTGTAGAACGCAGATCCCAAGTGCGCACAACACACGGGGCTAAAAGCAGTGATGGATCACCGAAACCACATCTTCTGAGACCGAAGCATTAACATATTTATCACGTGCAGCCCTCCATGAGCGATAAAGCTATTATTTATCTCGATGAAAGTGAATGTTTAATACCACGTATAACAGGGTTTTTTTTTGTGTGTGTGCAGCTTCCATAGGGAATTAATGTAGTTTTACCTTCAGACTATTTTATTATCACTGATATCTAGTTTTATATAATTTTCATTCTAAACCATTTTCGTTACTGTAATCATTTAAATTTACACTATAAATTCATACTGTAACGG
>NC_051417.1:684086-684619 GCF_015228065.2 Penaeus monodon
AAATAGATAGAAAGTTTGATATGTTTTCTAAAGGCGCTTAGCGGGGCCGGCAGTGCACCTCTAACCATCGCAGAGATTTATTTTCTGGAAACAACCCGCGTGAGCCGCGCGCATTCAGTGTGTACACCAGAGGGAGAAATAATACATAGGTGTGGTTCGAGACATGGACGGATTCCTTTGCCTTTAAGCGCATGGAACTCAGAAGATCAGATTCAATCGTTTTATTTTATTTCATTTTATTGAGAGGGGGAGCTCTGTCGGCCGGTCAGTTTTTTGTCATTTTATTATCCTTATAAGCTGTATAAGTGATCTAATTTTGCATACGCAATCTATTGATATCTATATTTTTAAAAATTTTCTTTCCATTTCTCTACTGCTTTGCGACCAGGCTTTTATTTATTGTTCTGTTTGAATTTATGAATGGGCTTATGGAGCTTTGCCGCTCGCTCTCCCCGCGGCACCAGCGATTCCGCCCTCAGCCGTTTGCTCCAAGCCCTTGGTTCACGGAACGTGGGGCAGGCTTATGGGCAGGC
>NC_051417.1:685840-686269 GCF_015228065.2 Penaeus monodon
GTAACAACCAGAATAACAAAGAAACACATGTTTATATTTCATTTGATGATAGAGTAAGTATAAAAACTCAAATTATTAGAATACATAAATATACAACAAATATTCATCTCCAAAATGAATATATGAGACTTAATATGAAAAATAATCTTTACCATATCACAATGTACTTATTTCCGAAGTCTCCTACGCATTCCTAAGAATTACTCCTTATATCTCTACAAAGAAGGTCTAAGCTACAGGAAGCGAGTCTGGTATAAAGCGCCTCTGTGTATGAACAAAGATGTGATATACTGAAATAATCATGATGATTCTGCTGTTGTTATAGCTTATAAAACTTTATCGTTATAACTATAGCACAATGCAAATTATTATTGCAAGATATGCAAGATAGTTTACGTATCCACGAGTGCACATTTATTCCCGTCGGTG
>NC_051417.1:686664-686843 GCF_015228065.2 Penaeus monodon
ATTTTTTAGAAAATGATGTAGATTCGTTTCCCTCTTCGGGTTGGCAAGCAGAGCGACAGGATCTGAAATTCTCTTCCGTTTGAGCATATCGTTTGTTGTTCTCTCTGGGTATAGTTTTTTTGGCTTCATTGCTTACAATATACTTTCTTGTTTCTTAAAAGTAATTAAATTTATCCTCT
>NC_051417.1:686899-687076 GCF_015228065.2 Penaeus monodon
GTAAAATATATTGGGTATAGTTTTTATGTTCTTTCACTTGTATGTAAATTTACAAGTTAACCGCTACAGTTATTTGAAGTAATAACAAATGCCATTTTTTGTTTGCGTGCATGATCAAGAATAAACAAGAACTGTTCTGATAATTTAATTTATATTACTTACAGCAAACACACACAC
>NC_051417.1:687094-687846 GCF_015228065.2 Penaeus monodon
TGATTTCATTTTTCATCACGTTTTTTGTCAGATAATAATCTTTACATTTCCCTTCTTTATAGTTACTTTTTTTACGACTCATCATAATATTTTTCTTCTATTCTCTTTTCCAACAGAAATCGTATGTTTAATTTTAGCAGTTTCTTTACATGTGTCAAACAACGAATAAAGACAATATTACCTATGATCATACAGAGGATAAGAACAAATATCAAGGCTTACACGCACGGTGGTCTTATCAACAACCATAACAATCGTGAAATAAATGAAACCAACTAAAGACATTTTTCCCAAACCCTTACTCTTAAGCAATCTTCAGAATTATTATGAACTCGTGTAAAATTGCCTCTTACATTTTGAAAATAATTTACGTATCCATCTGTTCTCCCTTTGTGCCATATCCTCCACAAGGACAATATCTGCTGTGTCTTTAAATTCCACGTTTAAACCTTTCCTTTGACAGACTGGAATGCAACATAACAGTAACAAGTTCGAGCAGAGGCGCAAGTACCTGCCCTAAGTAAAGTAAAATCAATAGGTGTGTAAAGTTATTGTCCACACGTGCAAATGCAGTCCGTCACGTATTATTCATAGGGTCGTGTCATGCAAAGTTCTTCTTATGGATCATAATTTTGAGAAGCCTGTCCGTGGTACAAGGTCTAGGACGCTTGATAACGGATTTAAACTCGTTTAGATTAGCGTTGTGGTTCTTTTTATTGAGGGAAATGACACACGCACTTCAAAATATTAGG
>NC_051417.1:687891-688172 GCF_015228065.2 Penaeus monodon
CGTGATAAAAATGGATATTTCTTCGCAGCTACTTTAATTACTCTGTAAAAAAAAAGTCTTGTTATCGCCGAGACAAGTTCGAGGAAAATCTATTGTCGGACGAGAACAATAGAACGAAATATAAGGAGAGACTGCGTGAGAGAAAGGAAGGAGAAAGATACAAACCTGGATTTTCTTCGGAAAATGTTGTGCATTTACCCTTGGTTGAGTATTTACATGGCCGGAATAAAATCATGTAAACGATCATTAAAGACATTTTATCTCCCAAGCGCGCGCGCACT
>NC_051417.1:688265-688855 GCF_015228065.2 Penaeus monodon
TTAGAATCACAAACAGAACAACTTTTAACATTTATAAAATAAACATCGCCAGTACAACCATTTACACAAAAAGAATAAAAAGGTCAATATGAACGGCTCAGACCCACTTTTACTTTGCCTTCGAACTGCTCGACCTGCTTCGTGGAGCCAATCGACCTCTGGGGGGTGAACATGCAGTTGTACGCCCAGAGTAAGTGTCAGGAATGAAGGCCATAGTTATGCCTCTGTTAACAAGAAAGAGGGAGATGCAAAGTCTAATTGAATAGGCACAAAGCTAACATATCATTTTAACGAAGAAGGAAGGATTTCTGAAAATGCAAGCCTGCCAGTCATTTTACCTTAGGGCATCTCCTTCACTAAAGTCTAACAAAAAATTCAGCTCTGCTTTATTTAATTTTGCATTAATATTTATTTTTGCACCAAGCATGCGCGCGAGCAAGTGTTCGGAATATTACATGGCAGGGGAAAGCCCAGCCGCCAGCACTCGTTTTGGATATTACCCAAAGCAGTTTCTCATATGCAAATTGATAATTACTTAATCGCATGTTGTATTTTTATTTATTCTGTGATGGCGTTTAAAGGATGACATT
>NC_051417.1:688893-689302 GCF_015228065.2 Penaeus monodon
TGATTTGTACTATCTTAACTACTGACAATGTTTGAGATTTTTAATTTCTCTAAATTTGATCTCATCATATTTATGTCTGTTTTTTTATTTATCGGGTAAATTAATATCGGTAAATGCATTTATTTCATCTCTTCGAAGAGATTATCATTTGTTTCCCTATATAGAGGCATTCTATACGACCGTATCTATGTAAGGTATAAAAAATTTAAATATTCAGAAATAACACTTTCAAACTTAATTACAGAACACGTTTTGTTGTTATTAGTGTTGTCGTAGCGTCTATTAATCACGGGAATGGTCATTTGTTACACGGTGCCGAGTTCTGTATCACCAGCATCACCATCTCCGTATTACGAACAGCGCAGATTGCTCAATAACCTGCAGAACCTTTCTTCGAAAGAAGGCACTG
>NC_051417.1:690546-690707 GCF_015228065.2 Penaeus monodon
CGGATGCCGCTCTAACTACTATTATGCGTGTATAGATTCAATTTATTTTAACGAGATTATCGGATGACATAATCCTTACAGACCTTGCATGTCGAACAACCGGAAGTCCATTATGTAATACTGTTTAAGCATCATAAAGCGATTTGCTAATCAAAGGATTC
>NC_051417.1:691397-691760 GCF_015228065.2 Penaeus monodon
ATAATCAGAGTTCCTTTTCCTTCGACGGCCCCGCGGGTTCCGCCGGGTGACTCGCGGTGAAAGCCGCTCCTCGTGCAGCTCCTCCCTTTCTGACGCCCACGGAGGAGCTGATCGATCTCCGGCAGCGAGCTCTTTCTCCTTGCTCCAATTAAGGAGAGTAATGCGCCCTTTTGTATTTTTGGGGAAAAGCGCAGTCTTGTGCCGTCTCCTAAGTTCATGTTTTGCTCACGAGTACCATTCGCTGATCCAGTGATTATTTGCGCTCAGGAGTGCCAACCGCTGATCTTTTTTTCTTTTTTTTTCTTAGGGGTACCTACCACTGACCCAATGTTTTTTAGTGCCCAGGGGTACCAACCGCTGATC
>NC_051417.1:691782-692488 GCF_015228065.2 Penaeus monodon
AGGGGTACCTACCACTGACCCAATGTTTTTTAGTGCCCAGGGGTACCAACCGCTGACCCGGTGTTTATTTGTGCTCAGGTTGTACCAATCGCTGGCGCATTGTCAATGGTGCCAACCGCTGATCCAGTGAGAACATTTTCATTTATAAAATAGCTGATTTCCAGAGTCACATCTTTTAGATTTGTGTTTTTGTCACATTCCGCGAGACGGTTTTATTAGACATCAACTGCTACTCTCTCGGTTAAATACAGGAATATTACTTCTAGGACCTATCTAGCAACACTCTATGTACCTGTTAACTCTATTACCTGGAATATTTTAGTTTCTTGAATGACCTATTTCATTTCATTTACTCCTTTAATTTTTTCGAGTTCCAAGTATTTCAACTTAATTGTTATGAAATTGGTTTTGCTCACTTCAGGTACTATATTACAACATAATGAAACTGATACATCGTTTTCATGATTTCTTTATTAAGCCACATTTGAACAGGAAGAGTTATTTGCTGCCATTTAGACGTGCTCTTCAAGGAGGAAGACAAAAATAAAATTTATTTAAATGTTATTTACTACCACTTTCACGCCATTTTCAATCAGTACTATTAAAAACGAATCAGAAATATAGTAAGCAATATCGAATTATGGGGAGATGTAATGTATACATTTTATGAAGCAAAGTAACCGACACAGTAAGATTGTCTGTCACG
>NC_051417.1:692636-692802 GCF_015228065.2 Penaeus monodon
ATGGACGCTCTTTTCTTGTGTGCCTTAGGTTACTGTGAAACGTTATCCACTGTTGGGTACAGCTACAGGCACGTATATATAGTTACAGGAAAATTCTTGTCAAACCTGTTTCGAAATCCGTCTCGAACACCCAAATAATGTAATACCTCCCGCCTTGGAGATATTG
>NC_051417.1:692835-693325 GCF_015228065.2 Penaeus monodon
CTGTCCCATTAGACAATAGTATACCGACTCCCAACCTTGTTTGCATCAGAAGTAATTCGAAGCTTCATTTTCGATATAATTTTTGTCCACCACTTTATAAACATGAAACGAAATTCAGCCATAAAGAAAACTGACCGCTTTTACCGCCGCAGTTTCGAGTTTCATTATCATTGCGCCTGCGATCCCTTCTGTGCTCTCTGTTCCCTTCATTTGGGCCCAATCAAGTGCTGGCTTCATGGCCGCGCGAGGGAGACCAAGCGGTTCATTATCTAAAAATGTCAGCTGCGTGAACTGTGCTTATAGAATAAAACTGTTCAAGTTATTTTGCATGTAAATACATCGGAAAACCTTTCACATTACTTTTAGTGTGTCAGTAAGATAAAAAAAAAAAAATCATTTTGCATTTAAATCGATTTTTTTGTATCATATATTTCCATATGCTTTAGAATATTTGAAAATGTGCATTGTGAATGCATACTATATGCGTTTT
>NC_051417.1:693681-693834 GCF_015228065.2 Penaeus monodon
GTTGTCTTGGACGTCAGCACTGACATCAATTGGGTGCAAACTGCAGAAATATGTATGTGTTAAGTTCACTGAATCCGATGCAAGTTATTGCAAGCTTGTCTTCAGTTCGGCTTGCAACCTGATGCCCCAGTTTCCCTTATACACGTTCTCTGT
>NC_051417.1:693980-694196 GCF_015228065.2 Penaeus monodon
ATTTCTATATGTATATGTACTTTTTCCTTACGGCTTTAAATCTCCTTTAAAAGCTGCTGTATTGACGCACTTAATTCCCAGCCAAGGCCGTCGGAGGAGCAACGACCCCCGAGCCGCCAGCCGTGATTAATGCCACGTGTCGGAAGCTCTATGGAGGCAATCGCGCTCAGCGGTTGCGGTGGCCACCAACTTGCGCATCCCATATGCAGTCGTGGA
>NC_051417.1:694309-694882 GCF_015228065.2 Penaeus monodon
ATACGTATGCAAAAATGTGTATAATGTATATATTTCATCTCTAACGTTTAACCATTAGCCATAATTGGAACATTTCCTCTCTAGTTATATACACCAGTGTCCATCAGGCCGTCAAATATAAATTGCATGATCTCTTTCTTTCAAAATGCAGGGAAGTCCATCGTTATCCGGAAATGTGTACTTACCATCCAGCAAATGATTTGCATAAAACACAGGGAGCCGCGCCATTTTGTATAACAACAACCCTGACACTTCCCTCGCTTCCCCTTCTCTCTACACACGAGCATAATTCACTTAAAATGCTTCATTGCGTCCCGATCATCAGAGAAGTACCAGGCGACTGCGCGAACTTGCCACGTCATGTAACATTCCCGGAGCGTTAAGGCAAGGGCCGTGTCACAGAATGAATATAATTCCGTGAATGTAAACACATTGCTCGCTCTTCAGCCCCGAAATATTGCCAGGTTTTCTCTTTCTTTTGAAAAGAAATAGATGCATTAAAGTGTTATATACAGAGAGACACGAGCGAATCGGGGATATGAGATTTAAAAGGAATGTTGCAATGCCTAATTA
>NC_051417.1:700488-700621 GCF_015228065.2 Penaeus monodon
GAAAAAAAATGGTAAAGAACAAATGATTCCGCCACCACCCAAGGCATGTGCGCGCATGGGAATCCTCAGGTGACACCATTAGGAGGGAAATAGACTACATCACTGCAAACAAAAGGTTCAGAAATGCAGTGGC
>NC_051417.1:700771-700885 GCF_015228065.2 Penaeus monodon
ACATTAAAGTGAGAAGCAAATACAGTGAACTATAGAACCCAGGTACGTCATTTCAGGTTTTCTTGTGTGAGACAAGGTCGGCGTCCGAAGTGAGCACCATTAGTTTCTCCCGAT
>NC_051417.1:700946-701043 GCF_015228065.2 Penaeus monodon
GCAGAACGAATCGTTGGAGTGAGGCCCTTGGGGGGAGGCAAGCCAAATCTTGAGGGGGGCAATCGGAGTCGGGGGGGGGGGGGGACGCCACCGTACA
>NC_051417.1:701582-701695 GCF_015228065.2 Penaeus monodon
CTTGGATTAGAGAAATTGGCAGAAATAGCAAACATTGTATGCGTTACAGGAGAAATCACCCGCCAGATATGCAAGTTTATCTTCATTACAATGTCAAAGTCATCGTTAACCAC
>NC_051417.1:702294-702481 GCF_015228065.2 Penaeus monodon
TGATTTTCTCAAAAACAATAAATTAGAACAGGATGATAAATACTAATAGCTTGACAGAATTATAACAGAGGATGGAAGATGTAAAACGTAGTCTCAAAGCGGAGAGGAATAGCAAAAACTTACTTTCCGAAAGTGTGATGGCTACTATCCATCTGCTCAATCTCCATAGCATCAAGAAAATGATATA
>NC_051417.1:702623-702939 GCF_015228065.2 Penaeus monodon
AGAAGTGTTAAGAATATCTGGGGAGAAGAGCGAGTTGCTGAGTATCGTAAGAGAGAAGCAACTGAATTCCTTAGGTCATAGGAATGATTGAAGGTACAAGAGCCAGAGGAAGACAAAAAGAAAAAATGTATATGAACAGTCTAACGATACCTGATACCGATTTCAGTTAAAATGTTCCTTTCCCGGTGTTACTGATGTCATGAACAATTTTAAGCGTTAATAAGATAGTCATTGCAAGCATATAAATTACTGTAAATGCATTGTTTAACCTGTGAGTACATGCACCAATTCGGAAATTGTATCTTTAAGCTTTGCT
>NC_051417.1:703916-704175 GCF_015228065.2 Penaeus monodon
CTTAGCCCAAAGAAAAAGGAATGTACATGAGAAGTTAGCACAAGCCTTTTTATTTCTCTAAATAAAACAAATACACAGAGAAGTTAAGAAAAAAAAAAATTATTGCTAATGAGAATCACATGCATGAGAGAAGCAAATCAGTGATGAGGTAAATCTCTCAGTAGATAATGAGATTAGGTCACTTTAGAAAAGTGATTCCCAACCGTTTCTATTCCGTTGCCCTCGACCAGTATATAATAATCCCCAGTGGCTACCATCT
>NC_051417.1:704318-704491 GCF_015228065.2 Penaeus monodon
CCGAAGTCGTAATTTTCATATTGTTCCTTCGCCCTCCACAATGTATCCCACGGCCCCTAGGTTGGCAACCCCTGCTTTAGAAACTAAAAGAGTTTGCAGTCGATAAATGATATACAGCGAACACTAAAGAAGCATTATCAGTTGCTTCGTTTTATATATACACACACACACAC
>NC_051417.1:704847-705512 GCF_015228065.2 Penaeus monodon
CAGACAAATATTCGTTTATATTACTGTGAGAAAAAAAAGCTACATGAATCTCCATAAATGTCACCTCAGGTTTAATCTGAATAATAACGAATACTCATTTTAAGAGCGGGAGAAACAAAAAAAAATATACAAATGCAAACGAAATTCACGTAATCATACTCCAATCGAAAGGTTCATGAAGAGTCGGCCGGCAAGAGCAGATGCCGCGACACGTATGTGCTTGTCCTGGCCATGTTGCCTCCCGGGACTGCGCTGGGGCGAGCTTCGTGTCAGCGAACGAAAACTGAAACAGACTGATGAACACACTGCTCGCCTTCAACGCTGATTAATTGCTCGGAAAAGATATAGCGGAAGGTGGGAAGGAGAGACATACGTGTAGTGTGTGTAAGGAGCGAGATGAATTCACGCGTTCAGATGATGAAGAGAAAGGTTAGGTTAATAAAGGGGGGGCCTCTCATTGGGGTATTGGGTGTTATTGCAAAAATATTTTCTTTAAAAGGAATTACTGAAATGCGTAGATAAGCATTTTGGTTATCAAGAGTGGGAAGAATTCACGTGTCAGAATAATTAGCGAGAATGGCATGTATTAAAAGTAATATAAACACAGGTCGTCTGTCGCTGTTAGTATATTGGCGATCATGTTCTGTTTTGAAAGACATCGGATG
>NC_051417.1:705729-705990 GCF_015228065.2 Penaeus monodon
GCATCCCTACCATGTGTAAGTAGCACTGGTATGTGGTACTTTCTGCCCGCACACATGTAAATATTCATGAGCGAGTATCGTGTGCACCCAATCACTTTTATTGCTCATGCATTTGATATTCAGAAATCTGTTACTTTTTTATGAGGTCAAATTAATCGTATTAGTACTAGGAATGTCGCCCCGATAGACATACCAAATACTAAACGTTTAATACTGAAGTGACAGCTCCGACCTCGCAGCGCAAATTGAGTCTGGTAGTTT
>NC_051417.1:706511-707156 GCF_015228065.2 Penaeus monodon
ACCCAGAGGCACACAAGGAGAGAAAAAAATGACACATTTCCCTTTGAATGTTTGTCATTAATTCCAGCTCCTTATTAAACGTTTATAACAAGTAAAGGTTTTTTGATAACTATAAAGTGAATAGTATAATACTATAATATGTCGGAAAGTTATTCAAGAAAGAATGAAGCAAAATATTAGCATGCCGCTATGTGCAGACGAGAATGTGACCAACAAACACATAAAGATGATAAAAGCAACTTTAGTAATAATAGCCATTGGATTGAATAGCACTTCATCTAGGTTGCAATTGTTTTCATATTGCCAATCGACAAAAGCTTTCAGGGGATAATATATTGCGTACAATATGTTACAAAAAAGTATTCAGAGATGAACCAGTATTTTTTTATTTATCCATCATCCTAAAATTTTACCCAGTATATCATTCTAAACGGAGATATTTAACACGTATTCCTCAAACAAATCACAGGATAACACATTAATATTTAAGCTTTAGTTTTTTTCCGAGATTCTTGACGATCTACATTAAATTTTGAAAACCCGGCTTACCAATGCAAGCTTTATCTTGCCCTTTGCTCGAGCTGCACGAAATAGACTGTGCTAATGCCCTTTGTAATAATCTCTTCACTTGCCAGCATACTGCAT
>NC_051417.1:707229-707801 GCF_015228065.2 Penaeus monodon
GTTACAGCCGAGCTTGACTACGGCTTAATGCATTGGTTGTTGCTGGCCTTCATTCCTACAATATCTGTATGTATGTTTACATTTTATTTTATTTATTTGTTCGTTTTGCTAATACTACTATAGTTAGTACTTTCATTTCAATTCATTGTTTGTTTTTGGTACTACTATACTTACTTTTACCTTTTTTTTCGTTGTTAAGACTGCTCTAGTTATAACTGCCGTTACCATTATCGTGATAGTCAATAGGTTTTGTGTTAGAATTCTGAGCAGGGAGGAAAACGGAAAACATTTCACTGAACACGTGAGAGAGACTACATAAGTAAGTACACGTTACAAGTAGAAAGATTTAGCTTTTTCTAAAACAGCAAAAAAAAAAAAAGAAAGAAAAAAAAGAAATATCAAAGAAAGTAAAAATAACAAAATAAAAATCAGCAACAGAAAAGACTTGTTTTAGAAAATGAACCTAAGCTCATAAAAAAGAACTTGGCTGCGTAAAGGAGAGATCGTCACACACTAAAAAGCAAGTCAGGCTTAACCTTTGGCTGTTGTCATCGTTACTTACCTTCTGTTGT
>NC_051417.1:707993-708877 GCF_015228065.2 Penaeus monodon
TCATACAGTCCATTGTTAATCTCTGATCTCTCTCTTTCGTCAAATTCGTTTTTATAGAATATTAACAGAAAATGCATTTATAGTCTAAGGGGAATATGCATTATACATTTAAATTAACGCGATAATAGGTTTAACATATTGGATTTCCGCTTAAGCAATTTTTCCCCGCGCCAAGAAGAAATGCTGTTAAATATGCATATTTTTATATTTGATTTGAAAGCTTTATTTTAAGGCGATCAGTCAGGAGAGGCACCCGGCTTATGCTAGAGATTGTCCCTGCCATGTAACACTCTGGGGCACGAGCATGCACTCCCCTTGTCAGACAATGATATAACAGCAGATATACATATTCTGTTCAGCGTTCACTGCTGGCATATTGCTGGAAATGCTTTCTCTTCAATAATATGTTTCAGAGCGGAAAAGACAAAGGGATACATTTGTTAAGTACAAAAAGGTTGGGAGTGTAATTCTTAAGTGAAAATGGTTGTTTCAAAGACTCATGAATGGGCAAAGAGAAAAAGCCTTATTTCGGATGATGAAGTCAAGGTTTGGCTTCGGTTCGATACTGGCCTGATTCCCAGTACCATAGATGATTATGGTATTAAGAATCTGCTACCTTCCTACCTTTGTCCTGGTACATATCCTGGTGTGTGGCATATATTCAGTAGAATTCCGCTCGATCAGTCACTGCTTTTGAATAGTCAAACCTTTACCTTTAGAACAATAAAAGAAACGTGTCACTTTTACTTAAAATATTCTGACGCAAATTATTTATGGAAGCGTATATGCACATAACATTCTTCGACGGAGTATAGCCAATGCATTAGCACCTATTTTTTTTTATTAATGTTCTAAGAAAAGGAATCTGAAAATAAATGCAACAG
>NC_051417.1:708919-709071 GCF_015228065.2 Penaeus monodon
ACTTAGCAGAATTAGTAACTAACGCTGAAGGAATTACTAAATAAATCTACCCTTTAAAAGTCTGCACTTCTAAAGAGATTCTCTCTTTGTAAACTTTCTACTGTCCGTTTGCTAAAACCATAGGAGTAGAAAAAGATATGGTCTTGGAACCT
>NC_051417.1:709402-709520 GCF_015228065.2 Penaeus monodon
ACTGACATACGGACGTAATGAACCGTCGCGTCCCAGCCAGTTAATCACACACAATGGGACCTACCAATATATACGATCAGTCTCATGTTCAGGTGCAGATGTATGCAAACAAAGGTGA
>NC_051417.1:709656-709862 GCF_015228065.2 Penaeus monodon
CGCATATGTATATAATTAACCATAAACAAGCAAAACTAGCAAAAATTACAACATAGAATAAACATAGGATCCTAATAATATGAAAGGTTATATAATCAGTCTGAAAGGGGGGTCGTTCAATAGAAATTGCAGCTAAACGAGCGAAATTAAGTAACGGTAAAACGGCAATTACTAACTAATCAGGGGAGAAGGTTGAGTACTTTAGA
>NC_051417.1:713433-714006 GCF_015228065.2 Penaeus monodon
TGCCACTTCCCAGTTACACCAAATTGCATCTGTCTATAGGTACCCGAATGATGCACTGCTCAAGAAAGCTTAACCTCCTTTTGAATATTCGATTCCTTTACCTTCGCATCTAAACTGAATTTAATCGTCTATATTTACATCCAGTAAGTGCACCCTGTCGATTCGCAATCGGGATTCGTCGCGAATTTCCTATCGACCCACACGACTAGCCGACCAAAGTCATGCGAAATAACCATCTTACATGCCCGCCTGAGGATTATGAGCCTGTACATGCACAGACTGCATCCCTGATAAAATGACGAGTTCCTTCGGTGCGTCGTACAGCAGAGAGGCATTTGCGAAATTCTTGTACTGGAGGGAAGGCAACATGGATCACAGTGACTGATGATACTCAGGCCACTGATCAGTAACGTTTCCAAGTGATCTGGACATGATTTGTATTTAATCATTCTTGTGGAATTTTTGCTACTGAAATTCTGGAGATTGTAGTGTTTCGTTTTTGAAGAGCGACTTCATTTTTTTCACTACGTTTTGTGATTTCTGACTGTATTTCTCGAACACTTCGACAAAAGA
>NC_051417.1:714948-715458 GCF_015228065.2 Penaeus monodon
CATGAGGACACGAGAGTCTGTGTGGGTCTGCGTGGCTTGTGCGGCCGACCTCGCCATTCCTGGTGCTTATCATCTTATCATCTTTTTATCATTGCTATTTTCTTTCTTCCGTTATTCTTTCCTTAATCGTTTTGTCTTTTTTTCTCTCTCTATTTTCTCCTTAGATTATCTCTTTATTGTCATTTCCTTTCTGTCCTTATTCTTTTATTCTCTGCGACTTGTAAGAATCTCGCTAGAAAGCTTTCGTAATGACCCTTCTCCTTTCTATCTCTCTTGCACTACATGATCATTCGCACCTTCGTCATTTTTATTTTCCTGAATCTCATTTCAAATTCTATTTGTTCCCTTTCTCTATTCTCTCTTCTCCTTTTCGTTTTACCATTCTGCTCTTCCCGTCTATCCTCGGTTTTCTCCCTACTTCATCATCTCTCCCTTCACACATCATCCGTCATTTCTTTCTTGAAGTGACCATTCTGAACCGTTTTCGGAATATGACTCCAAGGAATTCCC
>NC_051417.1:715494-715602 GCF_015228065.2 Penaeus monodon
CATCGTCGATATCGAAGGTATGTAAACACCACTACTAAATCTCGCTTTTTGAATCATATGGCTGAGTGTTTCTCGCTTGGCAAGTAAGAAAGATTTTTCAGAAAGATA
>NC_051417.1:716209-716277 GCF_015228065.2 Penaeus monodon
CGAGGACCTCTATTTCCCCAACAAGCATAAATAATACCACGAGAATATGAATTAACTGCCACTCTTCT
>NC_051417.1:716299-716565 GCF_015228065.2 Penaeus monodon
GGCGAGACAGTCCATCTAAATTAAACTCAGCAAATCACCATTAACCAGCACGAATGACTGCTATTATTATGAAGACAGATGTGATCTATTAATTCAACGTTTCCCGCTGCCGAGGATCCGTGTGTTACGATGATGGCTCAGCACACGGGCAGGGGAGGTGAACCGGCGACTGTGGGATCCGCGGCTGCAACGGGAGGTCATTTCTCACGAGGGGCATCGTGCGCGCTGGGGAGGAGGGAGGACGGCGGGCTGGAAAATGCGCTTGC
>NC_051417.1:716890-716958 GCF_015228065.2 Penaeus monodon
ATTCTCTTGCAGAAGACAGTATTGAGAATCCGTAGAAAATTACTATAACAGTGAAATCACAATAACTC
>NC_051417.1:717631-717782 GCF_015228065.2 Penaeus monodon
CATGTAAACCCCATCTTATGAAATAGAAATAAAACCACGAGTTGATGAGGTTAGACATGTAGCTATTACTAGGCACAATGCCATAATGTCTGAAGCGAAATCTGCCCTGATGATGTAGGGGACAGAAACAAAGACTCCAGACGAATTCCTG
>NC_051417.1:718461-718545 GCF_015228065.2 Penaeus monodon
AAAAAATACAGGCTACTGTAATAGTGTTGCTGTATGTGTACAAACATGCACACATTCAGAGACAAAAGTAGACACACACCCAAG
>NC_051417.1:718678-718871 GCF_015228065.2 Penaeus monodon
CAGTAGATAGACAGACAAATACATCTACTTGTGTGCGCGTCAATGCACTTGGAATCATTCCTAATCCTATTGTTTCTACTTAGTCATCTCTTTGCACCGCCAATTCCTTTTCTAAAAAATGAGCGAAGTCCGTTTTGGTGCAGCAATGTTGCGGTACCTGCAAGCATGAACTGCAAAAAAGAACGAAGTTGAT
>NC_051417.1:718895-719239 GCF_015228065.2 Penaeus monodon
GCACGACTAGCCTTCAAATGTGCCATTATTTACTGTTCCTGCCCGGGAAGAGGGGGAGAGAAGAGGGAACGGGGTAAGGGAGGAAGGGAGGGAGGAGAAAGGGAGATGGGGAAGGGGGAGAAGGGAGGAAGGGATGGAGGAGGAAAGGAGGAGAGGAGGGAGGAGAAGGACTCACGCGCTATTGAATCCCGTGTCTATAACCCCCACAGAACGCCAAATGAACCTCCGGGGTGTTCCATATAGCGTTTTATCCACACGCTTTCCCTGGGTGAATTCATACGCAAAAGGCATAAATCACAGGGAAGTTCTTTGTTATAACGTGCGTGTTCAGAGGCGTCAGGGCC
>NC_051417.1:719277-719541 GCF_015228065.2 Penaeus monodon
CTCCTTTATTTCAGTTGAATTGAGTTATTACTCTTTCTTGACATAAGATAGTTTGAATACATTGTCATAAATGCAGGAAAATGCAGATGAAAAAAATGTAGGCATAAATCACATTGCACAAAGGCGCATTATTTCAAGTGGGGGAAACTCGGGTTTACGTCCACGCGCCAAACTTTTACGAAAGCGAGTCCTGAATATTAAGATTTAATGACGTAACAAAGATATACATCATCTCAGATTTGCAGATAAGCCGTTAATGCCGAG
>NC_051417.1:720009-720098 GCF_015228065.2 Penaeus monodon
TCCCTTGAACGGCACACGCGCCCAGGGAGTTCCCTGGGGTTCGAATGCGCTGCTGCTTTTTCGTTTACAAAATTAGAACTCTAATTAAA
>NC_051417.1:720144-720299 GCF_015228065.2 Penaeus monodon
ATATGTAGCTGCGTGATTTTCGACTTTATAATTCATACTGACAAAAAAGCGTAGCAATGAAAATGACAATTCGTTAGACACACATGTAACATGCGCACACTAAGCATATACACACGTAAACACACACACGCCTAAACACCTAAAAAAGAAAACAG